>NC_069505.1:385303715-385603715 GCF_027579735.1 Bombina bombina
AAGGCACACACGAACATAGGCACACACATACACAAACATAGGCACACACAAACAGGCACACACATACACAAACATATGCACACACATACACAAACATAGGCACACACATACACAAACATACACACACACATACACAAACATAGGCACACACATACACAAACATAGGCACACACATACACAAACATATTCACACATATACACTGAGACACACAAAGGCGTACACAAATACACATACATAGGCATACTCACATACACAAACATAGACACACATTTTCTTCTCTCTCTTTCAATGCTGTACACACACTCTGCAAGCTGCAAATATATTATTTACACATTGCCAATACAGGGCTAGAATAAAAATGGTGCGTTAACTTTTACTTTTGTTTGCGTGCTAACTGCGGTAAAAGTAAACTTTTAACGCAAGCCGATTAGTGAACGTATTACAAGTTGAAAGTAAAAAGTTTGCACACAAGCCAAAGTCCAATGTGCTCTAACTTCAGGACTTCTGATATCGCGACATTGTTAACTTCTCCCATAGGGGCCAATTTATCAAGGGCCGAATGACCCCTGATGCCCCTGTTTCCACACGAGCCTTCAGGCTTGCCTGAAACAGCCGTTAAGAACCAGCGGTCTTAATACCGCTGCTCCTTAACTCGTTCGCCTGCTCTGCGGCTGTTGGACATGAATCCGCCCAATCCTATACGACCGTGTTGATTGACACCCCTTGCTAGCGGCCGCAAATCTGCAGGGGGCGGTATTGCACAAGCAGTTCTGTTGCTGTGCAGCGAACATGATTCGCTACATTGTATCATGTCCGCTCGCACTTTCATAAATATACCCCCTGGACTCATTGCTGGCCAGTTCAGTACTCTACAGCGCTTCTGCCGGGGGGCATCTGCAGGGGGCAGCATTGCACAAGCAGTTCACCAGAACTTTTTGTGCAGTGTTAAATGCTGACAGCATACAGCGTATCATGTCCGCCAGACATCGGTAAATCGGCCCCATAGACGTGCTATTAAAAAAAACAAACATTTAGGGCTAGATTTATCAAGGGCTATGAGAATTCTCCTTTGTATTCTCCTCCAAGTTCTCTGCAGCTCGCCCTTGGAGAGGCGCACTGGTGCACACAAATGTAGCATGTATTAATTTGCTCTGTTTGGAAAGCGAGTTGGGGCAGATTATGATGAATTTCTCCACTCGAAAAAAGAAAGTTCTCCTGATTTATCATTTAAATCCCATGTTTTTTTTAGGTAGTATTTTCTGCCCTCTTCAAGTAATTTATTACATTTGCGTTTTACAAGGGGCAAATTTGCGCATTAATTTTGGTGTGTTACCACATTACAGTTTTACTTTGTTATAATAATGACCCTATATAACCGTAACACATTCAAATTGTTAATACACTTTTCATTCTTTGTGGGGAAATTTTGCATTCTATATTTGGCATATTTATCTAGCTAAAGATAGACCTGCTAGAATCAGAAAGTACTAGATCAAAAATAGATGTGAACATGACATGATCTCAAACACATAATGATATCTAATGCTGTTTTCCACAGTACCTATATAGAACTATAATGCGTGTATTTGTAAGAGACGTTCGTTTCCTCCAAAGGCGCCAAAAAATTATAAATTGGTAATTGGGCGTAATGTTAAGGCGGACTCTAAGAAACGCAACTAAAATTAGTAAATTTAGCCCTTTTATAAGCAGATCGGGCGCCTTGGCAAACGAGAACGAAGTGAGAAGAATGTATAGTCGGATTTACCCAATTTTAGGCGCAATTTGCATTAATAAATCATGGAATTTAGTCATATGCAGATTTATAGGCACAATTTTTGCATAATTGCTTTGATAAATTCACTCTTACACTTATCGCTTGTGCTCTAATCCGACACCATGTTAGACCAACTACACTTAAAGGGATACTGAATCAAATTTTTTCTTGATTCATGATTCAGATAGAGCATGCAGTTTTAAGCAACTTTCTAATTTACCCCTCTTAGTATCTTTATTTGAAAGATGGGCCGGCTTATAAGCTTACATTCCTGCTTTTTCAAATAAAGATACCAAGAGAAGGAAGAAAAATTGATAATAGGAGTAAATTAGAAAGTAGCTTATAATTACATGCTCTATCTGAATCATGAAAGGAAAAAAAATGAGTTCAGTGTCCCTTTAAGCCAAAAATACTTATGAATATTTAACCTTTCAATGTTCTTCATATAGAATATTTTTTTCTTTTTCTTTTTAAATCTTTATGTCTATATACTGTATATCTGATTATTATTTGAAAAAGATATATCTTTACCTTTATATCTATATGAATGTATGCAGATATAAATATATATATATACAGATATATATATATAGAAATAACTCATTACAATATGTAAAAAAAAAAGAATAAAAATGATTTTTCATGTTTAAAGGTATTTGAGTGGAAAGGGCACCAGTGTGTAAATATATGTCTTATATACTGTATATGCACATACACACACATATATATACACACACACACATATTTAGACATACTGTATATGTATACATAATATCCCTTCCCAGTTAAATACCTTGTCATGTACCATATCCCTTTTAACCCTTATAAAACATTTTTATAAAATATTTTTTATCAGAAATTGTATATGTGAGTGGAATGCTTTATTTTTTATTTTTTTTCCAAAGAGCTTTATTGAAATATAATCGGGTAGATTACAGCATGGCATGACATACAATGTATAACAATGTTGAATAATGACAGTTACAAAATCTACTATGTCCATGAACGCAATCCATTTCTTAAATCAATATAAGCGCTCTTGTCGGTTTTTTCTTTTTTTTTAAATCGGCAGTATGATCTAAAACACTGGTAAGATAAGTGTTTAAGAGTGATCTAAGCAGTAATAATAAACAGATAACATTTAACAATTAACTCAATGGGTGTCATCTTTGAGTTTTTCCCACAAGAGAAAGAAAAATCACACACCTACACCACTCGATAGCATGCGGACAGGAGAAGGGAGAAAAAAAAAAAAAAAAAAAAAAAGAGGGGGGGGGGGAAGGGGGGAAGAAGGATGAAGAGAGAGTCCAGGGGGGTGGGGTATTATGACAAGGTTTAGTGGCAAGGTATAGAGGGGGGGAACAGCTGTTATGGCCTCAGCCAAGGCCTAAGTCCAAACATAATTCTACTTGGGCATGATGCATGTTCTACGCATCAGCCTCAGGAATGCTTTATTTTAATGTATTTAAGTTGTGTATTGTTCAGTTTTTTTTCTTCTTTTCTTTAACCCTTACACTTCATGCTAGATCTTCAGGAGCGCTAATCTGTTGGGCGCAAATTTAGTTTGCACCCAAGCACAGCCCTTTACTTTCAACTTTTTTAATATGCGCGCTAGTTAGCTTGATTGCGATATGGCCACTTATAGTCTAGGTCACAATGTCTTCTGCATGCATTCACTGATCATTTTATTTCGACTCCCCCAGTCCTTCATATGCATATGTAGATAGTGGTGATTTTGAGTTGGAGACATGAGTCCACTCTGTATACTCAGGACATCTCTATTTGCTTATTGTAATGTGATTGGATACTTAAACCTGTTCCTGCTTGCAGCAACATAACTCTGGATGGATTTTTTAGGAAATTAAACGTCTCAGCTCTGTAGTCCAGGGAGATCCATTTTTTAAGCATAAGAGCACCCATGACTGACATGGAAGTTGCTTTTAAACATAAAAAGACAATGCTGATCATATTCCAGGGTGATAAGCAAGATATTTTCTATTTCTACATCTCTATACTGTCCAGGCTGCATAGGATGCATATATGTCCCCATCACAAAGAATATCTGAGGATAGAGGGACCTAGATACAGGCACTGCAGTTTGTTTCAGGGAACGACAGAGGAATGTGTCCTCTGCCTTGATGTGATGACAAATACCATCAATATGTCACAATTTCTACTGTCCTCTGCTCTGTAATGACAGGAATGTGCAGCCTTCCCGGACCAGGTAATTCTTCCCAGACTGGAGGGTTTAGCAGAGGGGAGGGGGAATCTATTTAGCTGTCTATCACATAGGAGGCTGACTCATTTAAAAAGGAAGATCACTTGATTTCAATGTTTTTTTTTAAACACAGAATAGAAGTTAAGTAACCATGATTTTTTCATGTTATTATATATTTAAAGGGACACTGAACCCAATTTTTTTCTTTTGTGATTCAGATAGAGCATGCAATTCTAAGCAACTTTCTAATTTACTCCCATTATCAAATGTTCTTGATTCTCTTTGTATCTTTATTTGAAAAAGAAGGCATCTAGGCTTTTTTTGGGTTTAGAACTCTGGACAGCATTTTTTTTTTATTGGTGGATGAATTTATCCACCAATCAGCAAGAACAATATGCAAAAAAAGGTTAAACCCTTTAGTGGTAGATAAAAGCAACTCTACAAAGTGTGGTTTCCCAGTACCCACACAAAAAGTAATAAGTATACACAATTAGAGTGCGCTAAACAGCTCTACCTATATTTTAATAACACTATATTGGATATCAGAGAAATTATAATATAAATAATGTCATTTATCAAACACTATATATAGTAAAAACAAATACAATATATCTATACACTATTAACTATTAAATTTTATTACACAAAAAACACTTATATATAAGGTGCACCTTATTTCATATATACTACAATCAAAATTAGTTTAAAATTCATATAAATTGATATTTTTAAAAACACATGAATTGATAAAAGCTATCACGATCCTAAGATATCTCTCCAATACTATTTAGTCAGTATTTTGTTGTACTAGATTTGTTGCCAGAAATTTATTGCTGAGAAACTTATGTATCAAAAATGGATTGTCAGTAAAACGTGTCCTTAGTTCCAATGTATCGTTTGGACTAATAAATAACTTTTCAGTGGAGACAACACCATAGGAGATAAACTTTTAAAGTTGTCAGTTCCTTATTGTGAGGTATCCCTTTTTTTTTTTTTTTTTTTATGATAGTTACTATGGTATTCAGGGTCAATTATTTGGTAGCGATATATCCTCTATTAGCATTTATATGAAAAAAGTTTTTTGGTCTTTTAAATCCAAATTGAAAGTTTTAACAACACTCACCGGAATTCGAAAGGCTTACGATAATGTTACCTTTCCCCGGATCAGCTTTTTCCTTGCGGTGCTGTGTGGCGTTTCTGGGTCAGCCGTTACTTTTGCCTTGGCGTGTATACCTTCACGTGACCTCTTAGCCGCACCAATAGCTTTACCAGGTTGCCGGTGTTAGTGATTTCAAAAAACTTTCGTACAGTTCTTTTCTCACAGTGCTACCAGGAGCACAAAATATTTGTTATTGAGGTGTCCGCTTATTCTTACTGTAGAATTCCGTCTCCCACAGAAGATGCTGTCCACAGGAGTGAGCAAGAGAAAAGTTCCGTTACCGAAGCTGGCCAGCCCAACGGATCTTATCCAATACCATCTACGCGTTTCAGCAGGAGTGCCTTTGTCAAGATAAGCTGCATCCTGTCAGGGAGTCTTTTATGCCGGAATTCTTCAAGGGAAAGTTTTTTCACTCTCTTAAAGGGACCTCTCATTTCTTTAAGTTTCTCACTTTAGTTTATCCTCGGTGTTTATAATAAATACATCTTTTTGGAGGAGATATCATGATAATGCAATATCAGTTCTAATACATATATACAAATATAAGAAATTCATCAAAAAAATGAAAGTATATAATTTTAAGCATATTGATATTTGCAGTTCCCATTGATGTTATGGTATGGTTATTTAATATAATTTAAAAGACTAGATGATGAAATTTCTTAAAATACAACCATGAATTTACAATAAAAATGTACATATAAAAAAGTGTACATATTAAAAAATAATAAAAAAAAAAAAAATATTAAAAAATGGGTTAATATTTTCTTTCATTGGTTACCCTTGACCATCTATTTGGTTCTGCATGAAACATTGAGGGCAGGATATTGGAACTTTCCACACCATGGAATACTCCCGGTGAGGAGATTCCCATTATAATAAATAAATAACTAAAATAAAACTTTTTTAAATTATCTTTAATTAAATACATATAGTCTAGATAAATCAAAAAAGGGGATCATAAAAAAGGGGGGAGTTCCTAAAGGGACTAAAACTTACAAAAAAGGATTAAGATCTAACTCTGCATTAAGGCCTAGGGGGGTCAGGGTTTTAAAATTAAAAATTAATTCAGCTTCTGTTCTTAAAAGTTTTTTATTTATATCTCCCCCACGCCAGTCTGGTTTAATTTTCTTTATGCCCCAGTATTTTAAACCTTTTGGATTCTGATTATGTTTTTCTTTAAAATGTTTAGAGAGCAGATGTTTCTCATATCCATGTTCAATATTTAGGATGTGCTCTCTAATTCTATCCCTCAACATACGTGAGGTTTCCCCCAAGTACTGCTTATGACAAAGACATTCAATTAAATATACTACGTTTTTATCAGAACATTTTATTATATCTCTGATTTTAAAATCTTTTTGAGTAACAGTTGATTTTACACTTGTTTTTTTGTTACTGTATTTGCATGCTTTACAAGATAAGCATGGAAAAAATCCTTCTATTTTCTGTCTTTTTAAGTCTACATCTGAGGGATTTGCTTTAATTGGTTTAAAAGTGCTAGGTGCCAGAATGTTTTTCAAGTTTCTTGTTTTTTTAAAAACTATTTTTGGTTTATCTGTTAAGGCCTCACCAATATAGGGGTCTCTTTGAAGTAAGTGCCAGTGCTTATTTAAAACTCCTCTTAATTTACTGTGATTAATATTATAATCTGTAATAAATGGTATATTTAAAAATCCCTCATTCTGGACATTCTTTATTTTATACTGTAATAGTTCATGTTGTGTTTTTTCTCTAGCTTCTATTTTGGCTTCATTTATAATTTTCTCTTTATAGCCTCTCTTTTTAAATTTATTTTCCAAATATATAGCTTGTTTTTCAAAATCCTCTTGTTTGGTACAATTTTTTTTAATTCGTAAGAATTGATTTTTTGGAATATTTTCCAGCCATTTCTTGTAATGGCAACTAGTGTTATGAATATAACCATTTGAATCTACCTTTTTAAAATGAGTTTTTGTAATAATCTCATTATTTTGGATTTCTATATCTATATCCAAAAAGCTAGTCTCATTTGTACTAATTTCATATGTTAAATTAATATCAAAATCATTAGTATTAAAATCTTCTAAAAACATATCTAAAATTTCTCTGTCACCCTTCCAAATTAAAATAATATCATCTATGAAACGACGATAGAGCACCAAGTTCGCCTCCCAATGGGATCCATGTATTATTTTCTCTTCTAGGTATCCCATAAAAAGATTTGCATAACTGGGGGCGAACTTGGTGCCCATCGCCGTTCCCTTAATTTGTAGATAAAATTGATTGTTAAAATTGAAATAATTATTATTTAAAATAAACGAAATACTATCCAATAAAAATTGTATTTGTTCCAAAGGCATATCACTTCTTTTATTTAGAAAATATTCTACTGCTTGGAGGCCTAAATGGTGTCTAATATTAGTGTATAGCGAGCACACATCACAAGTTACAAGGATAAAATCTTTCTCCCACTTTATATTTTTTAAAATTTTTAATAACTCAGTAGAGTCTTTTAAATAAGATGGGAGACAGGTTACATAGTCTTGAAGGTAATTATCCACATATTCCGATAAATTTGATGAAATAGATTCAATCCCAGAAATTATAGGCCTTCCAGGGGGATTTTTAAGGGATTTATGGATTTTTGGAAGGTAATAAAAAATAGGAATTCTAGGGTATTGTACGTTTAAAAAGCCATATTCCTTTCCATTTATAATTCCTATGCTGTGTGCTTCATCTAATAATTTTATCAATTCTTTACTTAATTTCGAAGTTGGATTGATTTTAATTTTCTTATATGTTTCAACATCATCTAATAACCTGTTAGCCTCTTTTAAATAATCAATAGTATCTAATAAAACAATCCCCCCCCCCTTGTCCGCTTGCTTTATGGTAATTGATGAATTGTTTTGTAAATTCTTTAAAATATCATTTTCTTTTTTTGTTAAATTATATTTCATTTTATCTAAATTCAGGTTCTCTATATCCTTTTTTACTGCCCTTTCAAACATTTCTATGTTTCTACCTTTTTCTGAGGATGGAAAAAATTGTGATTTAGGCTTTAAATTGGTATGATGAAAGCCTCTATTATCATTTGTTATTTCACGTGCAACTGGATTTTTTATAAAATATCTTTTAAGAGTAACATTTCTAATGAAACTATTTACATTTATTAGAGTATTAAATTTGTTCAGTTTATTTGATGGTGCAAATGTTAGACCTTTTTGCAATACTTTATATTGGTTTTCACTTAATTCTAAGGAACTTAAATTAAAAATCCCTTGTTTATCTATCTCATTCTTCTCATTTTCTCTCTTTCCTCCTCTACCTCTGGTTCCTCTCTTTCTCTTTTTTTCTGTTTCATTCTTTTTGTTTCTCTTTTGTCCTCTCCTAAAAAAGAGACTGAGGTACCTTGTTGGGGACTATCTAGATTTGTTCTCAGATCTAAATCTCTTAGGGGTTCAAATCTATTGTGATTAGACCAATTTTGTTCAGGTTGTCTCCAATCATCTTTATTAGCTCTCCAATTTTGTCTATTATAATTGGGCCTATTATAATTATAACTATCTCTTTGATATGTAGAATAACCATAATTGTCATTTTTCCTATCTCTATAATTATTTCCTCGATAAGCAGGAGAGCTGTAGTTGTCAAAATGTCTCTCTCTGTTTCCATTATTTTTATCTCTATTCCAATTGTTGTTATAATTATAATTAGGATTTTGTTTTAGATATTCACCTGAAGGTCTTAAATTTGAAAAAGAGCCTTTTTGGTTATATTCATAGTTGGTATTATCATTCCTTAGATTAGTTCTATTCATATTAGAATTAAATTTAATATTCTTTTTATTATTCTTTTTAGAGAAGATCCTCCATTTTTGATCATTTTCTTGTTGGGGTTTATCTGTCTCTGATTCAAATGGTTGAGTGTCACTAGTTGTATCTTTATCTTTTGTGTTTTTATAATCGACCATATCTCTATTCATTTTTCTAAGTTTAATCTCAAATGTTTCCTTCTTGATGTCTTTCAGATTATTTTATTTTAGTTATTTATTTATTATAATGGGAATCTCCTCACCGGGAGTATTCCATGGTGTGGAAAGTTCCAATATCCTGCCCTCAATGTTTCATGCAGAACCAAATAGATGGTCAAGGGTAACCAATGAAAGAAAATATTAACCCATTTTTTAATATTTTTTTTTTTTTTTTTTTATTATTTTTTAATATGTACACTTTTTTATATGTACATTTTTATTGTAAATTCATGGTTGTATTTTAAGAAATTTCATCATCTAGTCTTTTAAATTATATTAAATAACCATACCATAACATCAATGGGAACTGCAAATATCAATATGCTTAAAATTATATACTTTCATTTTTTTGATGAATTTCTTATATTTGTATATATGTATTAGAACTGATATTGCATTATCATGATATCTCCTCCAAAAAGATGTATTTATTATAAACACCGAGGATAAACTAAAGTGAGAAACTTAAAGAAATGAGAGGTCCCTTTAAGAGAGTGAAAAAACTTTCCCTTGAAGAATTCCGGCATAAAAGACTCCCTGACAGGATGCAGCTTATCTTGACAAAGGCACTCCTGCTGAAACGCGTAGATGGTATTGGATAAGATCCGTTGGGCTGGCCAGCTTCGGTAACGGAACTTTTCTCTTGCTCACTCCTGTGGACAGCATCTTCTGTGGGAGACGGAATTCTACAGTAAGAATAAGCGGACACCTCAATAACAAATATTTTGTGCTCCTGGTAGCACTGTGAGAAAAGAACTGTACGAAAGTTTTTTGAAATCACTAACACCGGCAACCTGGTAAAGCTATTGGTGCGGCTAAGAGGTCACGTGAAGGTATACACGCCAAGGCAAAAGTAACGGCTGACCCAGAAACGCCACACAGCACCGCAAGGAAAAAGCTGATCCGGGGAAAGGTAACATTATCGTAAGCCTTTCGAATTCCGGTGAGTGTTGTTAAAACTTTCAATTTGGATTTAAAAGACCAAAAAACTTTTTTCATATAAATGCTAATAGAGGATATATCGCTACCAAATAATTGACCCTGAATACCATAGTAACTATCATAAAAAAAGGGATACCTCACAATAAGGAACTGACAACTTTAAAAGTTTATCTCCTATGGTGTTGTCTCCACTGAAAAGTTATTTATTAGTCCAAACGATACATTGGAACTAAGGACACGTTTTACTGACAATCCATTTTTGATACATAAGTTTCTCAGCAATAAATTTCTGGCAACAAATCTAGTACAACAAAATACTGACTAAATAGTATTGGAGAGATATCTTAGGATCGTGATAGCTTTTATCAATTCATGTGTTTTTAAAAATATCAATTTATATGAATTTTAAACTAATTTTGATTGTAGTATATATGAAATAAGGTGCACCTTATATATAAGTGTTTTTTGTGTAATAAAATTTAATAGTTAATAGTGTATAGATATATTGTATTTGTTTTTACTATATATAGTGTTTGATAAATGACATTATTTATATTATAATTTCTCTGATATCCAATATAGTGTTATTAAAATATAGGTAGAGCTGTTTAGCGCACTCTAATTGTGTATACTAATCAGCAAGAACAACCCAGGTTGTTCACAAAAAATGGGTCGGCATCTAAACTTACATTCTTGTATTTCAAATAAAAATACCAAGAGAATGAAGAACATTTGATAATAGGAGTAAATTAGAAAGTTGCTTAAAATTTCATGCTCTATCTGAATCACGGAAGAAAAAATTTGGGTTCAGTGTCCCTTTAAATTTGAAGCATTGAATAATGATAGATTGTTAGCGCTTTGACCAAGATATTCCTATTTCTGTGTCAGATATTGAATGAGTTTAAAGATTATTATCACTAAATCACTGAGAGGTTATATAAACAAGCTGGTTGGATTAGAAGGGAAGAGGTTAACACAAGAACTGGATTATGGAGGGTACACCATCTTCTGTAGAAGATTGAGCCAGGTTACTTTATTTACTTCTGACAGGTCACATTCTAATTAGCGATTGGCTAACTAGTTTGTGAACCTTCCACTGAGTGAGACTGCATCAATTAAGAGGTCACTGCTAGACAGTGTTTGAGACTACACCAATTCTTTGTAACTGCCAGTTATTGATTGGGGCAGTGCCAGATCTGTGGTTGCCAGCTAATGAGTGAGACTGTAAGTTAAACTGCACCACATGAGTGGCACTGCCAACGATGAGATAGTAAAGCTATTAGCCCGTGGGTTTGACAGCCATCTAGTGAGACAAACAGCAAATTGTCATGGGCAGTATCCTAATGATTAAACCAGCTACATTGTAAGCATGAATGATTAAATCCCACAGCTAATACTGTGTGTACTTTCTGCAGAGTATGCAGGAAGATGCCTTTTGCAGTTGCATATTTGCTGTATGCTGAGTTCTTGCTCCCTGGAAATCTCTGCCCAGTGGTAGGGCTGCAATAATTTGCTGATATCAGACTAACATTGTTTGATGTTTCTCTGCATCCATTAAAACGAACACATTAGATAGAGACATTGAAAATAAGATCTGTGACCATTCTATAGGAATTAAAAAGGCCAAAATGTCAGCAAACTTCTGATTGGTCTATAGAAATTGGACCTGTTGGCACCCAGATGTGGTTTTCATTAATTTATTTGCTCAACCCAGTATAGCCTTATTACTGGAGGAATGATGTGGGCAGTAAGTTAATAAGAAACTATCATTGCAGCTTACTGATATGAGTTAGTAAATATTTAACACTTGTTTCCTATTTTAATAAATCCTCTTGATAGCTTCGATGGTGATTTAATTTGTCAATGCTTGTATAAATTAATAAATTATTTTATCTGTCCCTGGCTCTAATGCCTAAATGACCCCTTCAGCAGAAAATAATCTTAAAATGTTTGGTTGTGTCCCACACTGGTAGCAGAAGTGGTATCCTTTAATTGGTTAGATCTCTGGGACCATACTTATTGGAAGATCTGGGCCACTCCAAAGGCATCATAAATGGTATAGCTAAAGACTTTTATCAGCAGTCCTACTGGAGCATATTCAAGGTCAAGGACAATATGCTGGAAATACTCCACAAGCTAAAATTGGTAATTGAGTTAGTTAATATATATTCTAGGACAGGGCTTGACAAGTTCTTGAGTCAGGAAGTTTAGACTCCTAGAATATTACCCTGCATCTTATTTCTCTTGTTAAGTGTATCCAGTCCACGGATCATCCATTACTTATGGGATATTCTCCTTCCCAACAGGAAGTTGCAAGAGGATCACCCACAGCAGAGCTGCTATATAGCTCCTCCCCTAACTGTCATATCCAGTCATTCTCTTGCAAGCCTCAACCAAGATGGAGGTCGTAAGAGGAGTGTGGTGTTTTATACTTAGTTTATTCTTCAATCAAAAGTTTGTTATTTTTAAATGGTGCCGGAGTGTACTGTTTATCTCAGGCAGTATTTAGAAGAAGAATCTGCCTGCGTTTTCTATGATCTTAGCAGAAGTAACTAAAATCCATGGCTGTTCTCACATATTCTGAGGAGTGAGGTAACTTCAGAGAGGGAATGGTGTGCAGGTTTTCCTGCAATAAGGTATGTGCAGTTAATATTTTTCTAGGGATGGAATTTGCTAGAAAATGCTGCTTATACCGGATTAATGTAAGTAAAGCCTTAAATGCAGTGATAGCTACTGGTATCAGGCTTATTAATAGAGATGCATACTCTTATAAAAATGTAATATAAAACGTTTGCTGGCATGTTAATCGTTTTTATATATGTTTGGTGACAAAACTTATTGGGGCCTAGTTTTTTTCCACATGGCTGGTTTGATTTCTGCCTAGAGACAGTTTCCTGAAGCTTTCCACTGTTGCAATATTAGTGGGAAGGGCCTATTTTAGTGCTTTTCTGTGCAGATAAAAATACTGACAGAGACATTCAGCTTCCCTCTGCATGATACAGGACATCTCTGAAGGGCTCAAAAGGCTTCAAAGTCGTGTTTGAGGAGGGTAACAATCACAGTAGACTGTGGCAGTTGTTGTGACTGTGTTTAAAAAACGATTTTGTCATTTATTATTCTGTTATTGTTATTAAGGGGTTAATCATCCATTTGCAAGTGGGTGCAATGCTCTGCTGACTTGTTACATACACTGTAAAAATGTTGTTAGTGTAACTGCCTTTTTTCACTGTTATTTCAAATTTTGTCAAAATTTGTTTCTCTTAAAGGAACAGTAACGTTTTTTATATTGCTTGTTAACTTGCTTTAAAGTGTTTTCCAAGCTTGCTAGTCTCATTGCTAGTCTGTACAAACATGTCTGAAACAGAGGATACTTGTTCATTATGTTTAAAAGCCATGGTGGAGCCCCATAGGAGAATGTGTACTAAATGTATTGATTTCACCTTAAACAGTAAAGATCAGTCTTTATCTATAAAAGAATTGTCACCAGAGGGGTCTGTCGAGGGGGAAGTTATGCCGACTAACTCTCCCCACGTGTCGGACCCTTCGCCTCCCGCTCAAGGGACGCACGCTAATATGGCGCCAAGTACATCAGGGACGCCCATAGCGATTACTTTGCAGGACATGGCTGCAATCATGAATAATACCCTGTCAGAGGTATTATCCAGATTGCCTGAATTGAGAGGCAAGCGCGATAGCTCTGGGGTTAGACGAGATACAGAGCGCGTAGATGCTGTAAGAGCCATGTCTGATACTGCGTCACAATATGCAGAACCTGAGGACGGAGAGCTTCAGTCTGTGGGTGACGTCTCTGATTCGGGGAGACCTGATTCAGAGATTTCTAATTTTAAATTTAAGCTTGAGAACCTCCGTGTATTGCTTGGGGAGGTATTAGCTGCTCTGAATGACTGTGACACAATTGCAGTGCCAGAGAAATTGTGTAGGCTGGATAAATACTATGCAGTGCCGGTGAGTACTGATGTTTTTCCAATACCTAAAAGGCTTACAGAAATTATTAGTAAGGAGTGGGATATGCCCGGTGTGCCCTTTTCCCCACCTCCTATATTTAGAAAAATGTTTCCAATAGATGCCACTACACGGGACTTATGGCAGACTGTCCCTAAGGTGGAGGGAGCAGTTTCTACTTTAGCAAAGCGTACCACTATCCCGGTTGAGGACAGTTGTGCTTTTTCAGATCCAATGGATAAAAAATTAGAGGGTTACCTTAAGAAAATGTTTATTCAACAAGGTTTTATTTTACAGCCCCTTGCATGCATTGCGCCTGTCACTGCTGCGGCGGCATTCTGGTTTGAGGCCCTGGAAGAGGCCATCCATACAGCTCCATTGACTGAAATTGTTGACAAGCTTAGAACTCTTAAGCTAGCTAACTCATTTGTTTTTGATGCCATTGTTCATTTGACTAAACTAACGGCTAAGAATTCCGGATTCGCCATCCAGGCGCGTAGGGCGCTATGGCTCAAATCCTGGTCAGCTGATGTGACTTCAAAGTCTAAATTACTCAACATTCCTTTCAAGGGGCAGACCTTTTTGAAAGAAATTATTGCTGACATTACTGGAGGTAAGGGTCATACCCTTCCTCAGGACAGGGCCAAATCAAAGGCCAAACAGTCTAATTTTCGTGCCTTTCGAAATTCCAAGGCAGGTGCAGCATCAACTTCCTCCGCTTCAAGACAAGAGGGAACTTTTGCTCAATCTAAGCAGGCCTGGAAACCTAACCAGTCCTGGAACAAAGGCAAGCAGGCCAGAAAGCCTGCTGCTGCCTCTAAGACAGCATGAAGGAACGGCCCCCTATCCGGCGACGGATCTAGTAGGGGGCAGACTTTTTCTCTTCGCCCAGGCGTGGACAAGAGATGTTCAGGATCCCTGGGCATTGGAGATCATATCTCAGGGATATCTTCTGGACTTCAAAGCTTCCCCTCCACAAGGGAGATTTCATCTTTCAAGGTTATCTGCAAATCAGATAAAGAAAGAGGCATTCCTACGCTGTGTGCAAGACCTCCTAGTAATGGGAGTGATCCATCCAGTTCCGCGGACGGAACAAGGACAGGGTTTTTATTCAAATCTGTTTGTGGTTCCCAAAAAAGAGGGAACCTTCAGACCAATTTTGGATCTAAAGATCTTAAACAAATTCCTCAGAGTTCCATCTTTCAAAATGGAAACTATTCGGACCATCCTACCCATGATCCAAGAGGGTCAGTACATGACCACAGTGGACTTAAAGGATGCCTACCTTCACATACCGATTCACAAAGATCATCATCGGTTCCTAAGGTTTGCCTTTCTAGACATTCATTACCAATTTGTAGCTCTTCCCTTCGGGTTGGCTACAGCCCCGAGAATCTTTACGAAGGTTCTGGGCTCACTTCTGGCGGTTCTAAGACCGCGAGGCATAGCGGTGGCTCCGTATCTAGACGACATCCTGATACAGGCGTCAAGCTTTCAAATTGCCAAGTCTCATACAGAGATAGTTCTGGCATTTCTGAGATCGCACGGGTGGAAAGTGAACCAGGAAAAGAGTTCTCTATCCCCACTCTCCTTCTTAGGGACTCTTATAGATTCTGTAGAGATGAAAATTTACCTGACGGAGTCCAGGTTATCAAAGCTTCTAAATGCTTGCCGTATTCTTCATTCCATTCCGTGCCCTTCGGTGGCTCAGTGTATGGAGGTGATCGGCTTAATGGTAGCGGCAATGGACATAGTGCCATTTGCGCGCCTACATCTAAGACCGCTGCAATTGTGCATGCTAAGTCAGTGGAATGGGGATTACACAGATGTGTCCCCTCTGCTAAATCTGGATCAAGAGACCAGAGATTCTCTTCTCTGGTGGTTGTCTCGGGTCCACCTGTCCGAGGGTATGACCTTTCGCAGGCCAGATTGGACAATTGTAACAACAGATGCCAGCCTTCTAGGTTGGGGTGCAGTCTGGAACTCCCTGAAGGTACAGGGATCGTGGACTCAGGAGGAGAAACTCCTTCCGATAAATATTCTGGAGTTAAGAGCAATATTCAATGCTCTTCTGGCTTGGCCTCAGTTAGCAACACTGAGGTTCATCAAATTTCAGTCGGACAATATCACGACTGTGGCTTACATCAACCATCAAGGGGGAACCAGGAGTTCCCTAGCGATGTTAGAAGTCTCAAAAATTATTCGCTGGGCAGAGACTCACTCTTGCCACCTGTCAGCAATCCATATCCCAGGCGTGGAGAACTGGGAGGCGGATTTTCTAAGTCGTCAGACTTTTCACCCGGGGGAGTGGGAACTCCATCCGGAGGTGTTTGCTCAATTGATTCATCGTTGGGGCAAACCAGAGTTGGATCTCATGGCGTCTCGCCAGAACGCCAAGCTTCCTTGTTACGGATCCAGGTCTAGGGACCCAGAAGCAACGCTGATAGATGCTCTAGCAGCACCTTGGTTCTTCAACCTGGCTTATGTGTTTCCACCGTTTCCTCTGCTCCCTCGACTGATTGCCAAAATCAAACAGGAGAGAGCATCAGTGATTCTAATAGCGCCTGCGTGGCCACGCAGGACCTGGTATGCAGACCTAGTGGACATGTCATCCTTTCCACCATGGACTCTGCCTCTAAGACAGGACCTTCTAATACAAGGTCCTTTCAATCATCCAAATCTAATTTCTCTGAGACTGACTACATGGAGATTGAACGCTTGATTCTATCAAAGCGTGGCTTCTCCGAGTCAGTCATTGATACCTTAATACAGGCACGAAAGCCTGTTATCAGGAAAATCTATCACAAGATATGGCGTACATATCTTTACTGGTGTGAATCCAAGAATTACTCATGGAGTAAGGTTAGGATTCCTAGGATATTGTCCTTTCTCCAAGAGGGTTTGGACAAAGGATTATCAGCTAGTTCCTTAAAGGGACAGATTTCTGCTCTGTCTATTCTTTTGCACAAGCGTCTGGCAGAAGTTCCAGACGTCCAGGCATTTTGTCAGGCTTTGGTTAGAATTAAGCCTGTGTTTAAACCTGTTGCTCCCCCATGGAGCTTAAACTTGGTTCTTAAAGTTCTTCAAGGAGTTCCGTTTGAACCCCTTCATTCCATTGATATTAAGCTTTTATCTTGGAAAGTTCTGTTTTTGATGGCTATTTCCTCGGCTCGGAGAGTCTCTGAGCTATCTGCCTTACAATGTGATTCTCCTTATCTGATTTTTCATGCAGATAAGGTAGTTCTGCGTACCAAATCTGGGTTTTTACCTAAGGTGGTTTCTAACAAGAATATCAATCAAGAGATTGTTGTTCCATCATTGTGTCCTAATCCTTCTTCAAAGAAGGAACGTCTTTTACATAATCTGGACGTAGTCCGTGCCTTGAAGTTTTACTTACAAGCTACTAAAGATTTTCGTCAAACATCTTCCCTGTTTGTCGTTTATTCTGGACAGAGGAGAGGTCAAAAAGCTTCGGCAACCTCTCTTTCCTTTTGGCTTCGGAGTATTATACGCCTAGCCTATGAGACTGCTGGACAGCAGCCCCCTGAAAGAATTACAGCTCATTCTACTAGAGCTGTGGCTTCCACCTGGGCCTTTAAAAATGAGGCCTCTGTTGAACAGATTTGCAAGGCCGCGACTTAGTCTTCGCTTCTCACTTTTTCTAAATTTTACAAATTTGATACTTTTGCTTCTTCTGAGGCTGTTTTTGGGAGAAAGGTTCTTCAGGCAGTGGTTCCTTCCGCTTAATCCTGCCTTGTCCCTCCCATCATCCGTGTACTTTAGCTTTGGTATTGGTATCCCATAAGTAATGGATGATCCGTGGACTGGATACACTTAACAAGAGAAAACATAATTTATGCTTACCTGATAAATGTATTTCTCTTGTAGTGTATCCAGTCCACGGCCCGCCCTGTCCTTTTAAGGCAGGTCTAAATTTTAATTAAACTACAGTCACCACTGCACCCCATGGTTTCTCCTTTCTCTGTTTGTTTACGGTCGAAAGACTGGATATGACAGTTAGGGGAGGAGCTATATAGCAGCTCTGCTGTGGGTGATCCTCTTGCAACTTCCTGTTGGGAAGGAGAATATCCCATAAGTAATGGATGATCCGTGGACTGGATACACTACAAGAGAAATAAATTTATCAGGTAAGCATAAATTATGTTTTTGTCAAATGAATCTTCATATTTTTTCAGAAAACCCTTGTCTGGCTCCTAAAAAAATCACAGTTAAATCCCCAATTGACTGTTCTGCAGCCACAATTGAATTTATATATTTTAAGACCAAGTTTGAGACATGTTTGATAGGCCATAAAAGTAATACCCACCTACACCAGTTCTTCTGCCTTCTTCCCTTTTGGACAAGATTGATCTCACAGTTTATAGAGCATTTCCTGTAAAACTTTACCAATATTACGTCTTTACACAGGGTTTTGATTGTTCCTGTAACCTCATGAAAACTTAGATTTAATGCATCACAGTATTCTTTTAAGGAAAACTGGGAAGTACTGAGGATTGCAGGTTTTACCAATAGTGATTAAGGGAGTTCTTGTGATGGACTCGATATAAAATACCTCCATTGTCTGAGTTGCTGGAGTTGCTGGCAAAGCTCAGTCTAACAAAGCCACACACAAAATCCTATTTTATATCAGTACACCTTAAGAGCACTCATATTCCTTAAAGGCTTATCGGAGAGCAATGTCACTCTGGTAGAGAATGTCAATTTATTAAAATATAACTTTTATGTCCACTTTAAAAATACATAAACACAGACATAAACATTAAAAACACAAGTTGGCTTAGCTGTGGAATAATATAGGGATGTGCTAAATATGGATACAGGATGTTTCACAGTAAGGCTGCTCGATTAGGCTTAGGATGTAGACATTAATCCATAGTCTACCATTAAACTATTAATGATTGGGTACCTGCGGTAATACTAGGTTATCTGGATTTATTTTAGTCATTATATCTATAGGACAGCTATACAATCTAAGATACTAGCAATTGCACAGTATACTTGAAAACCATACCCATCCAAGACCATGAGAAAAAATTTGAAAATCTAAAAAGCAAGAATGTAGCTTGGGATCTACATATCACAACGTTATCTGAATATCACAGGGTTAAAAGGATTCCGAGAGGCCTACGGATGAACACCCGCCCCACATTATTACGTGAGAATGACGAATACTGTGATAAATTTGAGGCTATTTTGAACAAATGCAGTTATGATTTAATAACCCTGACCGTTGAATATCTACTTAAAGATGTGGAACGACAAGAAAAAGATATAGAAACCTGCAGAAATGAATTGGTAAAATCGCTAACAGCTGAAGCTCTGGATGAATTCCTGAAAAAAACAGATGAAAAAATATCTGACCTGAAAAAGCAGATTCAGGAACGGAAGCGGTTAAAGTTCGTCCGTGATGAAGACAACTATATGAAAGGCAGAGTTTACAAGTGGAGGTCGGGGTACTTCGAGTCACAGAGGGGATTCCCCACTACGTCACAGCGACGCCAAGGTCGGTATACCAATCAGCAGCAGAGACGTAAGGAGGGGGCGGAGCTACATCAGATACGTCATCCGGATCATCATCACCTTTTTTATCCAGCAGCGAAGACGGAGCCACAGAGGTGGGAGGAAACACCGGCGGAGAGCAGTCCAAGCGGATGAAGACGAGGGGACCAGGCAATCGGAAGCCCCGCAAACAGTAATTAACATTTCCAAAACTAAATTGGAGAGCAGTGAGTACGAACTTTTAGAAAAAGGGTTATCCTTTTGCCCCTATAAAGACCTGGACTTCTTTGAGCTAAACAAAGATTTGTTTAGATTTTTCAGAAGTATAAAATTGAAATTGTTTTTTGGTAATAAACATATTGGCATAAATGACAACATGTTAAGTAAATCTGACAAATGCAGTGCTATCACCCCAAAAAGGTATAATCTATGCAAAAAGAGTACATTTACACCCCAGGTACATAACAGCAGTCTAGACACATTCATGAAATTGGTTATGTCTGACATTAAAGAATTAGAAACAAAAGTAACCAAGGATAGAAAAAGGAAAAACTTGAATTTATCTAAGGTTGAACGACAGGCCATTAAAACTATTAAACAAAAAGATAATGAAATCATAATCAAAAGAGCGGACAAGGGCGGAGCCACCATAGTCCTAGATAAATAATATTACATAAATGAGATTCTGACACAGTTACAAGACACTGACACCTATCAGAAATTAGACACCAACCCTATTTTTAAGATCCAGAAAGAAATTAAACGTATTATAACCAATGCCATTAGAGCAGGTATCATTGATAAAACAATGGGAGAATATTTATATAGAGAACATCCAAGAACCCCCATTTTTTATACTGTACCTAAAGTACATAAAAATATGCAAAGTCCTCCGGGGCGTCCCATAGTATCCAATGTTGAATCTGTATTTTCCAATATTGCTGTTTTTTTGGATAAATTGCTGCAACCGTATGTAGAAAGAATGTCCTCATACATTAAGGATACAAGTGATTTTATCAGTAAATTATCCACATTAGAATTAGACTGCTCTAAATGCATAATTTACACACTAGATGTAAAGAGTTTATACACCTCAATAAAGCATGAGAGTGGCATCGGTATAATAAGACAAATGTTAATAACATCAGGGGAATATAATTTGCAACAAATTGATTTTTTTGAAGAATTACTGAGAGTGGTGTTATTTTACAATTATTTTATTTTCAGGGACTCTTGGTATATACAAAAGAAGGGAACGGCCATGGGGTCTAATGCTGCCCCATCATATGCCAACCTTTACATGAATTTTTTTGAAGAAAAATTTGTCTATAGTAACCAGCTCTTTCAGAAGTATGGCGCCACCTGGTGGAGATTCATAGATGACATCTTTGGCATATGGTGGGGCAGCAGGGACTCCCTGGTCCGCTTTGTTGATGAGATCAATCATGAGGTTACAGGCCTGGAGTTCACTTTAAATTTAAGTGAAGAAAGGATGGTGTTTCTAGACACTGAGATATACAAAAAGGGTACTGAATTGAAAGTTGATATACATTGCAAAGAAACAGATCGCAATACCCTTTTAAGGTATGATAGTTTTCATAACAATAGGTTTAAGGACTCATTACCTAGGAGTCAACTTATTAGGGTGGACAGAATTGTCAGTGAGCAAGAAATCAAAAAAATTAGGTTTAAGGAAATGGGCAAAAAGTTTCTAGATAGAGGGTATCCTGCAGTGCTTATTAATCAAGAGATACAAAATGTACATAGAGTAAGGGATAGAGATAAAGCAAGACAAGCTAAAGATGATAAATTAATCTTCATATCCCAACATAATGAGCACAGTAATAAGATATCTAAGATTATAAGAAGGCACTGGCATATCATCCAGGATTGTAATAAAGAAATAAAAGTATTGCAGAACAAACCTATTATGGCCCACAAGCGAGTCAAAAATCTTGGAGACTTTTTAGTAAAATCTGACTTAGGATCTAAACGACCAAATAAAGAAAGGTACATCACTAAGAGGAATGTTGGTTGTTATCCATGTTTAGGGTGTGGCAATTGTAATTCTGTTATCAAGGGCAAGGAATTTGTACACCCTATAAATGGCCATAAATTTAAGTTGAGATCACATTATACATGCGAATCCACATATGTGGTATATATAATTAAATGCCCATGTGCCCGTATCTATGTAGGTGAAACGACCCAAAGCATGAGAAATAGACTCAATCAACATAAGTCAAACATTAGAAAGAAAGACGATAAGGCTCCAGTAGCTTGCCACTTTGTGGAATATGGCCATCAGATTAGCCAACTACGTTGGCAAATCATAGATCAAGTGGGAGTGCTCAGAGGAGGAGGTGACAGAGAAATGTTTCTGAAACAAAGAGAGGCATTTTGGATCCACAGGTTGGATTCTATGTACCCTAAGGGGTTAAATAGAGAATGGGATCTGCCGGTCTTCCTCTGAGCAAACTCACTTTTAATATCCTCTTCTGAAAATATGATGTTAAAAATCTTCTTATTTTAAGTCTGAGTTCCCCTCTATTTATACACGTGATTGTTCTATCATGAGTATATTCCTAAGGTTTAGGGTTATAAATCAATTAATAGTTTATGCAGGATAATTTTTATATCTCGTTCTCTGTAGCATTAAAATAAAGAGTTTATACATTGTAAAAAATGACAGTATTTTGTTTAAAGGCTGTAAATTAAAAGAGTTGCAAAATTGAGATATAACTATATTTCTGTAAGTGTACATCTGCTTTTTACCTGTGTTTTCTAATTTACCTGTTCTTTGTGTAAATATATTGTTTTTATTTGTGTCTCTATCTATGGATGGCAGAAACTATATACTTAAATCACAATTGTATATATATGTATAAATAAGAGATGAAAAGGTTAATCCAAGCACAAGGTGTGTTACCTTGGATCCTGAATGTGATTGGTTGACACTGCCTTTAAATTAAGAGACAGGTGCATTACTGTGTATGCATGATTAAGAGACTACGGTCTTGAAACGTCGCATACCTGTCTTGTATGCTTTTATACATTTAATAAAGAAGATTCCTTTTACTTCATTGGTGCTGTGGACAGTTTTGTTTGTTTTACATTGTGGAGCTGGAGGTCGCCAGTTTGACCAATTTGCACCAAAGCCTAGGAAGGCATCGCCCTGTGCCGGTCTCATCTCACAGTGCTGCTCGATTAGGCTTAGGATGTAGACATTAATCCATAGTCTACCATTAAACTATTAATGATTGGGTACCTGCGGTAATACTAGGTTATCTGGATTTATTTTAGTCATTATATCTATAGGACAGCTATACAATCTGAGATACTAGCAATTGCACAGTATACTATGCCTTACTTTTAGGCAATATTTATTGTTATACCTGCAAGCCATATCCATTGTAATAAATTGCTTTTCACACATATATATATATATATATATATATATATATATATATATATATATATATATATATATATATATATATATATACCATCCTCCATAGTAAGTTGCAACTACTTGTTTAATATGAAGGTAAATCCAGATAACCTAGTATTACCCCATGGGCAACATTTCACTCATATACATCTAGGTGATGTAGTCATACAGCTTGGAGTGACAAACCTAGAAGTGACAGAGTGCTATAGGTCACAGTGAAGGAACAACAGCCCTGGCAGTCATACAGTGGCACAGTGCTGGAAATCATATAGTGGCACATTGCAGGCAGTCATACAGTGGCACAGTTAGCAGTCATGCAGTGGCACATCGCTGGCAGTCATTCAGTGGCACAGTTAGCAGTCATACAGTGGCACATCGCTGGCAGTCATTCAGTGGCACAGTTAGCAGTCATACAGTGGCATATCGCTGGCAGTCATTCAGTGGCACAGTTAGCAGTCATACAGTTGCACAGCGCTGGCAGTAATTCAGTGGCACAGTTAGCAGTCATACAGTGGCACAGTCCTGGCAGTCATTCAGTGGCACTGTTAGCAGTCATACAGTGGCACAGTGCTGGCAGTCATTCAGTGGCACAGTTGCCAGTCATACAGTGGCACAGCACTGGCAGTCATACAGTTGCACAGCGCTGGCAGTCATTCAGTGGCACAGTTAGCATTTAAACAGTGGCACTGTTGACAATCATACAGTGGCACAGTTGGCAGTCATACAGTGGCACAGCGCTGGCAATCATACAGTGGCACAGTTGGCAGTCATACAGTGGCACAGTGCTGGCAATCATATAGTGGCACAAGTGGCAGTCATACAGTGGCACAGTGCTGGCAATTATATAGTGGCACAAGTGGCAGTCATACAGTGGCACAGTGCTGGCAATCATATAGTGGCACAAATGGCAGTCATACAGTGGCACAGCGCTGGCAGTCATACAGTGGCACAGATGTTAGTCACTGTGCAGAGCTTGTGGTGATGCAGTAACAAACATTAGTAATGCAGTGACGCAGCTGGTATACACAGAGTGACACTGCTGAAATAAAGTGATGACATAGTGCACCTGATACAGTTGCTCAGATGGCAGTAATGAGTAACCAGCTGGCATTAATTTAGGCAGCAGTGACTTTTTGTCAACATGAGATAAATGAATCTTGTAGCATTTGGGTAACATTTCTGCAAGCAGTGGGGACCAAGGCTGGCAGTACTGGAACAAACGTTTAGTTGGCTTTGCATAACTGGAGCTAACACAAATGCCACTGGCAGGGGGTTAATGACTGTGGAGAAGCCACCACTCCTGCATGTCTGATCTGCTTTCTTTTTGCTTCTGGCAGGATCGATATGGTCCGACCCCTTCACACAATAGCCAAGGGCCTGAAGTTAGATATTGATCGCATAGGGCTTATTTGTGTCACTCGTGCTGCTCCTTTGGAAGTAGAAGATAATTACAAGATCACAGAAGCATTGCTGAATAGAAGCACATTATATTGTCTGAAGGTGAAGGGCACAAAACTTACAGTGTACTAATATATACACAGAGGGACACCGCTGATGTTGCTGCTTCATATAATCTGTAAAGTTCCTCCTATTGCTCTGTATAAACTTCAGCCTCCAGCTAATCCATATAACCTATAGCTCTGCAAATTGCTCTGTATAGCCCTCCCTGTAACTCTTTTATAGCTTAAAGGGACAGTGAAGTCAAAATTACACTTTCATGATTCAGATAGAGCATGCAATTTTAAACAATTTTTAAATTTACTTGTGTTAGCAAATTTGTTTCTTTCTCTAGGTATCTTTAATTAAAGAGTAAAACTAGGTAGACTGATAAGAGCTCAGGAGTGTGCACGTGTCTTTAGTGCTCTATGACAGCAGAGTACTAGTTTTACTCTTCAATAAAAGATACCAACAGAACAAAGCAAATTTGATAACAGAATTCAATTTGAAAATTCTTTAAAATTGCATGCTCTATCCGAATCATGAAGGTTTAATTTTGACTTTACTGTCCCTTTAAAACACATTTCCTTATAAACTCTCCCTATTATTATGCTGCTCTATATAACCCTCCTTATAACTACTTGACATACAATATTGAGTCATGCAATAATTAGGAGCCAGTCATGCAATAATTAGGAGCCATCCGTTCAATATTAGGAAATGATTTCATATGGTAACTCATGTAGAATAATTCATATTGCAGTAACTGCCTGTTGCATTGTATATATCTCTTATCAGTCGATGCAACGCGTCTAGAACCCGTTTCACCACAGAGCAGTCCTGCCCGTCATGTTGCAGTGTAGCCTTATCCTGCATTTACTGTTTTTTATCTCTGCAGTAAGAAGATGGGGTTTGTCCCCAGGGGTCTGGGAGCGGTTGTCCTAAGGCCCTCTGGGTAATTGCATGCAAATTGCTGCAGATCAGCGGTCGCCGTCCTTACAAACGGGCTGCACAGGCTGATTGCCTCTCTGACAATTTGCATAACATTAGGAGAGATTTTCTCTCTAACATTGAAGTGTTTTTTTCTTGGAGGTCACCCTTGTCTAATTACAGACCCCGAATCACAAATAGGGCTGAGAGCCTGTTACAGGGCCGTGCATTTTGTGTACTGAGTGTTTATTGTATGTGTGTTTGCTATGCTGACCATTAATATGACACAGTGCACAGACTAAAATACACTGCAAACCATCCAAACAGTCTGCAGTGAGCATTGTTTGTGTACTGTGTTGTGCTATCTATATTATTTGGTCTGTAATCTGTTTCCCTGGGTGCGATATACTGTATATCCCCATATATGTGTGTCTCTGTGTGTGTAGTTTTGTGTGGGTGCCGGGTGTTTCTGTCAGTTAGATTTAAAGAGTTATGTTGCATATTTATCCTTAACCCCTTCAGGATGGAGACAATTTTCCAAGTTCAGATTGTAAACAACAGTGCAGACAAGATATCACATGATCATCACTGTGATCACGTGACTCCAACAGTGTTGATTGGATCCTGGGGAACTGCCTGCGTTGCTAATCAAGACTCGGATCCACAGGATGTTTTAACAAGGAGGAGAGCAGGGGGCCACACACGTTAGTACGTTCCATGCTGTCCTAACGTCCTTAAAGGTACAGTCTACACTTTAGTCATCTTAAAGTCTTACTTTAGATTAAGCTGCAAATATCCTACCGCACCCCTTTCTATATCATGCAGCAGTAAAAAGTTATTTTAAAATGAATATTGTTTCTGGACACTTTGAAATGGCTGCCAAGCTCCGCCCACTGATGACATCGCAATCTGGGCTGCATTAAAGGTTTCACTAGTTACAAAAGGCGCACTAGTTAGATTTAACAGACTCTTAGGGCTAGATTTATCAATAATACGCATATATGCGCCCCTGTACGCCTCAGCTCGCCTGTTGCGGGGCGAAATTACCCGCAGGTAATTAACATTGCACATGAGCGCAATTTTGCGTTCGCGTGCAATTCCGCCCCCTGCCCGCGCACAGCCAATCACGTGCGGGCAGGAGCTGTCAATCTCCTCGGTCGGACTCGACCGAGGAGATTTCATTTCGCCAATAGAGGTGGCGAAGATGTTAGGGAAGCAGCGGTCTGGTGACCGCTGCTTGATAAATCGAGGCGAGCAAGTTCTTGTGAGAACTTGCTGCCGCAGGGCTTGATAAATCTAGCCCTTAATGCTATTCAGCAGTGTCCAGATGTAGCCCAGATCGTGATGTCAGCAGTGGGCGGAACTTGGCAGCCATTTCAAAGTGCCAAGAAACAATATTCATTTTAAAATAACTTTTTTTACTGTTACTGCTGCATGATATTGAAAGAGCGTAGGATGATATTTGCAGCTTAATCTAAAGTAAGAGTTTAAGATGACTAAAGTGTAGACTGCCCCTTTAAGTCCCAGTGTTTTCAGGACATTGTGGCTTTAAGCCATCTGTATATTTTCATGTTTATTAAAGGGACATTATACTCGTTCTCCTCTTTAATGTGCTTCCAATGGTCCATTTTACCTGCTGCGTTGTATTTGTTTGCAAACAGCTTCTTTATCTTTATTTGTTATTTGAAATACATATTTTTGCCTGATGTATCCCAACTTATACTGAAAATATGAGTAACAAATGCAGTGGCGGTTCTAGACAAATTTTACTGGGAGGGCCAAGGTGGGGCCAGTGTTTAATCAGGGGGGCACATTAAAAAATGGAAACAAATGATATGTATGTACACACATCCATTCACACACATATACATACACACACACACACACACACACACATACATATACATATACACACACACATATACATACATACATATAAATACACACACACACACATACATACACACACATACATACACACACACACACACACACACACACACACACATATATACATACACCCACAGATATACATACACACACACATATACATACACACACATATATACATATACACACATACATATACATACACACACACACACAGATACATATACACATAGATATACATACACACAAACATATACATACACATATACACATACATATACATACACACATATACATATACATACACACACATACAGTATACATACACACACATATACATATACATACATACACACATACAAATACATATATACATACACACACACACATACATATACATACACACATATACATACACATACATATATACACACACACATAGACATACATATACATACACACACACATCCATACACATATACACACACACACACATATATATATATATATATACACACACATACATACACTGAGTAGAAAAAAATAAAATAAAAAAAGAAGTCTATGCACTTAACTAATGCTACAGATAGCACATTCGATGAAAATGGTGTCAAATAATTATTTGCATACATTAGAAAAATAAGGAAAACACTCCAGCAGAGTGGTGGAGGTGAGAGGGCAGACTTAAATCTCTTCTGTTCTGGCAGTGTACAGGCTAAAAAGAACGTCTGCAAAACAAACCAGTGACACTTCTGGAACTCTTGTCTACAGACTGCAGCTGTAAGACGCCCCTCCCCCACAACAACCCGTGAACTGTAGCACATCTCTGAAAGGGGAGGGGGCACAAGTTATACTTCACTTTGTTAACCCCACGCTTTGACTAGACAGCGTTTCAGGGACAGGGAAGCAGATAAATAGCCTTGATCTTGTCCGGTATTTTTCAGTCAGCTCAGGGGGGCCACAGGGGCGGCTAGGGACATTTTTACAGGGGCACTGGCCCCTGTGGGCCCCTGTGTAGAACCGCCCCTGAACAAATGTTTTCTCTGTATAAAAGTTATGCAAAGAGAAGCACTGATTCATTTCCCATTGGGAGGTATGAGGTAGAGAGAAATGTTGTAAGTGAAATAGCTGCTTGGGCTTATTCACCCCCCCACCCCCAGCCATAATTAGCATTTCAATACCTAACATAAATGTTATTACCGGTCTACTTTACTTGCAGGCTCAGCTCATTGTTATGAGCATGTCCTAAGTGATGGTTTTAATTTACCCCCCCAGCTATTTCAAATACAAATATAAACATAAAGGAACATTTCCCCACATATTTAATACTCTGCAGTAGGTATAACAAGTCATTTGAAACATATTAAAAGGACATAAAACTCAAAATATTTATTTCATAATTCAGATAAAGCATTCAATTTTGAATAACTTTCAAATTTACCTCTATTATCGAATTAATTTTGTTCTTTTGGTATCCTTTGTTGAAAAAGAATACTTAGTTGCTGCACATATATGCCTCTTTTCATTGGCTCACCTGATGTGTTCAGCTAATTCCCAGTAGTGAATTGCTGATCCTTCAACAAACAATACCAAGAGAACAAAGCAAATGTGATAATACAAGTAAATTGGAAAGTTGTCTAAACCCGCATGCTCTATCTGAATAGTAAAAGAAAACTTTTAAGTTTCATGTTCCTTTAAGAGGAAACACATTTGATAGAACAGTGTCCCTTTAAAAAAAGAAATACAGCAGAATATGCATCCTTGTAATTCATGCGATCGAACACGTATTGCACATGTAGATATTTTTTCTGTGTGTAATATGTTGATTTTTTTAATTATTATTTTAATTTTGGTTGTGTTGATTTGTTAACAAGATAAATACACACGTTTAGGTTTGTCACTGTATGTGATTTACCTCTGAGAGTTGTGTTTGTCTATAGTTATGCAGAATTGTGGCTAAATGTGTAGTTAAAGGGATAGTCTAGTCAAAATTAAACTTTCATGATTTAGACAGAGCATGCGATTTTATGCAACTTTTTAATCTAATTCTATTATCAATTTTTTTTCGTTCTCTTGCTATCTTTTTTTGAAACAGCAAGAATGTAAGCTTAGGTTCCGGCACATTTTTGGTTAAGCGCTTGCTGAATGGTGGCTACATTTAGACACCCAGGTGCTGAACCATAAATGGTCCGGCTCCTAAGCTGATATTAGAAGTGAGTCGCAATGTGAACGCGACCTCGTCTTCGCATTGCATGGAAGCTTTGCACTCACGAGTGCATTTCCATAGGCGCCAATGGGAGCCTCTTCCTCATGTCGATAGTCATGGCAGAGAAGCTTGCGCATTGAAGGGGGTTAGTTGCTCAGCGATGGGCAGCAAAGTGTAAATATTTATGTATATGTATTTTGTGTAATTACACAGTCCCCATAGACCGCAAAGTAAAGGCACTTTTCTGTGTCGTTATTTTTTCTAACACCCCATAGCCGCCAACTTTAACCTCTTAAAACTGTGTTGT
Source organism: Bombina bombina (assembly GCF_027579735.1). Taxonomy (NCBI): domain Eukaryota; kingdom Metazoa; phylum Chordata; class Amphibia; order Anura; family Bombinatoridae; genus Bombina; species Bombina bombina. The sequence continues at coordinate 385,333,529 of NC_069505.1, forward strand.
GCGGTTATTCCTTAAAAAAATAAAAATGTTTTTTTTTTAATTTAAAAAAATAACACTACCCTTTATTATTGGGGCCATTGGGGAACATTTTTAAAATTATCTAGAGATCTGAATTCTGGTTAATTTTCGGATCACTAATTGTTACCGCAATAACTGGCCACTTGTAATGGGGGTTATTTATTGTGCATTGTAAATGGACGAATTTGCCCTTTTACGGGCTCACGATAAATTTGAGCTCCACTTGTAATCTAGCCCTGTATGTCTTAACTGTCCTTTGTGTCATGTTGACAGTATACTATGAGTGCTAGGCTTTTTAGTTTTGGGCTGGTTATGTGGTTTACGCTCATTAGGAGTGCAGAGTTTGTATTCATTGTGCAGTTTGTACTGCTATGTACAGTATATGTAACCTGTAGTATGTCTCTCTCTGTGTATATTGCTGTTTCATGCATGCAGCTACGCGATTGTGTTGCTGGGAATGCAGTGGGTTTCTGTATATCCGGTACTATCCTTTCTCTCTTTCTCTCTTTCTCGCTCTCTTCTCTCTCTCTTTGGTCTCTCTCTATCTCCTCTATCTCTTTTTCTCTCTCTCTCTCTCTATCTCTCTCTATCTCTCTCTATCTCTCTCTCTCTCTCTCTCTCTCTCTATCTCTCTCTCTCTCTCTCTCTCTCTCTTTCTCTCTTTCTCGCTCTCTTCTCTCTCTCTTTGGTCTCTCTCTCTCTCCTCTATCTCTTTTTCTCTCTCTCTCTCTATCTCTCTCTCTCTCTCTCTCTTTCTCTCTTTCTCGCTCTCTTCTCTCTCTCTTTGGTCTCTCTCTATCTCCTCTCTCTTCTCTTCTCTCTCTCTCTCTCTCTCTTTCTCTCTTTCCGCTCTCTTCTCTCTCTTTGGTCTCTATCTCCTCTCTCTTCTCTTCTCTCTCTCTCTCTCTTTCTCTCTTTCTCGCTCTCTTCTCTCTCTCTTTGGTCTCTCACTATCTCCTCTCTCTTCTCTTCTCTCTCTCTCTCTCTCTCTCTCTCTCTCTCTGTCTCTTTGGTCTTTTCTTTCTTTCGTTCTTTCTCTCTCTCTCTCTCTCTCTCTCTCCTCTCTCTCTCTCTGGCCTTTACCTCTTTCTCTCTCTCTCTTCTCTTTCTTTCTCTCCCTCTGTCTCTTTCTTTCTCTCTGATTCTTTTTTCCCCTCTTTCTTTGCCTTTTTTTCCCTCTCACTTTCTCTCCCTCTCTCTCTCTCTCTCTCTCTCTCTCTCTCTCTCTCTCTCTCTCTCTGTATGTGTGTACAGTAAGTATATGTTTTGATATATATCAGAGGGACATAATAACTTTTACACACATACACTCACACACACATACACACACACACATACACTTACACACACACACATACACATACACTCACACATACACATACACACATATCTCTTTCTCCCTTCCTTTCTCGCTCTTTCTCTTTCTTTTTCACTCTCTCTCTCTCTCTCTCTCTCACACATTCTCACTCTCTCACTTTCTTGAGAGAGAGAGAAAAAGAGAGAGAGAGGGAGGGTGTACATATATTAGAGTGACACACATATCTGCGTATGTAAGACTTTCTGTCCCTCTGATCTCCACACGTACATTCCTCTTCACTCCCCCTCCATCTTATTAGATTCCACCTTTAGATCTGTTTGGGGAACCGGCTTCCTTGTTTGTGTTTCTTATAGCTGAGATTTTTAGTTGTGCTTTGGCAAAGCTGGCGGTTTAATCAAAGCTAATCAGAAAAGTATGAGATATGTGATTACTGATTAGACTCCTAATGCTAATCTAGTCAAGGAGACTCTTGTGCAGGATATTTTAAGAGAGCAGCTCCCTATGGGATCCTACACAGGACACAAGCATTTTATTCCCAGAGGAGAAGCTGCTGTGCTCGGGACTTTTATCTGGAGGTTACAAGGACAATATGTCCTCTAGATAAGATATATCTCTTGCTTTATCTCAACTCACAGGGGCTTTCTGATATACAGAACCACTGGTGGATAGTTACCCCTGTATAGGGTCCTAAAGAGGAATAGAAAGTGAGACACTGATAGGTACAAATATTAGCTACAAGAAGTGTTATATGTATACAAATCTATAGGCCATGCCAACCTGCCCTTTCCATATACCTAAAACAAATAGATTAAAAGAGAAATTGAGTGTCTTTTTTCCAAATGTCTTACCTAGTGCTTGCATCTGTGCAATTTAGATGTGGGTGTGTCAGGTTCCACCAATCACAGGCTGTGCAGAAAACTTTTTATGGTATACGCACATGTTGGTTACTCCAACCATCCTCTAGGGGGAGTCGGCTTCTGAGTAAATTTATTTCTGTAACTTAAAGGCACAGTCAAGTCCAAAAAAACCTTTACTGATTTAAATAGGGCATGTAATTTTAAACAACTTCCCAATTTACTTTTATCACCAATTTTGCTTTGTTCTCTTGGTATTCTTAGTTGAAAGCTAAACCTAGGAGGTTCATATGCTAATTTCTTAGACCTTGAAGACTGCCTCTAATCTGAATGTATTTTGACCACTAGATGGCATTAGTTCATGTGTTTCATATAGATAACATTGAGCTCATGCACGTGAAGTGAAGGAGTGAGCACTGATTGGCTAAAATGCAAGTCTGTCAAAAGAACTGAAATAAGGGGCAGTCAGCAGAAGTTTAGATACAAGGTAATTACAGAGGTAAAATGTGTATAATTATAACTGTGTTGGTTATGCAAAACTGGGAAATGGGTAATAAAGGGATTATCTTTCTTTTTAAACAACAACAATTCTGGTGTTGACTGTCCCTTTACAAGGACAGTAAACTGTAAAATTGGTTCCTGTTTATGTTCTAAACTACTTGTTATACTTACTGCAGATTATTAAATATATGGTAATGTTTCCTTCGTGTTTATTTTTTTATTTGAAATAGAAGTTTTTGCTCATTTAAAACAATGCATATTGTTCTCATGGATATACTTTTTTTTTAATATGCAGACCCGCTTACGTTTTCTCTTTTTTATACACAGAGGGCTCGATAATTGAAAGCTCTCTGGGCTGGCGAGATTAATAAAAAAATGCTTGCCAGTCCTTCTATTTCCCTGGTGGAATGATCTAAAGCCACTTTCTCTTGTAAGGTGTATCCAGTCCACGGATCATCCATTACTTGTGGGATATTCTCCTTCCCAACAGGAAGTTGCAAGAGGATCACCCACAGCAGAGCTGCTATATAGCTCCTCCCCTAACTGCCATACCCAGTCATTCTCTTGCAACTCTCAACAAGCATGGAGGTAGTAAGAGAGAAGTGGTGAAATGTAGCTGTTATTTTGCTTCAATCAAGAGTTTATTATTTTTAAATGGTACCTGAGTTGTACTATTTTGTTCCAGGCAGAAAAATAGAAGACTCTGCCTGTGATTTATATGATCTTAGCAGGTTGTAACTAAGATCCATTGCTGTTCTCACACATGACTGAAGAGAGAGATAACTTCAGCGGGGGAATGGCGTGCAGGTTATCCTGCTATGAGGTATGTGCAGTTAAGTTTTTTCTAGAAGATGTGAAGGCTAGAAAATGCTGCTGATACCAAATTTATGTAAGGTAAGCCTGAATACAGTGATTTAATAGCGACTGGTATCATGCTTACTTTCTGAGGTAATACTCTTTTATATTTACAATATAAAACGTTTGCTGGCATGTTTAAACGTTTTTATATATACTTTGGTGATAAAACTTTATTGGGGCCTAGTTTTTTTCCACATGGCTGGCTTAAATTTGCCTGGAAACAGTTTCCTGAGGCTTTCCACTGTGTTACTATGAGTGGGAGGGGCCTAATTTAGCGCTTTTTTGCGCAGTAACTTTTACAGACTGAGACATCCAGCTTCCTCCAGGAGTCCTCTGAATGCTATAGGACATCTCTAAAGGGCTCTTAGGCTTTCCAAAATCGTTTGTTGGGGAAGGTAGGCCCACAGCAAGGCTGTGGCAGTTTGGTGTGACTGTTAAAAAACGTCTATATTGTTTTTTTGATCCGTTTTTTGAACTAAGGGGTTAATCAAGTGGGTGCAATGCTCTGTTAGCTTATTATACACACTGTAAAAATTTCGTTTGATTTACTGCCTTTTTTCACTGTTTTTCAAATTCTGACAAAATTTGTTTCTCTTAAAGGCACAGTACCGTTTCTTATATTTGCTTGTTAACTTGATTTAAAGTGTTTTCCAAGCTTGCTAGTCTCATTGCTAGTCTGTATAAACATGTCTGACATAGAGGAAACTCCTTGTTCATTATGTTTAAAAGCCATGGTGGAACCCCCTCTTAGAATGTGTACCAAATGTACTGATTTCACTTTAAGCAATAAAGATCATATTCTGTCTTTAAAAAATGTATCACCAGAGGAATCTGACGAGGGGGAAGTTATGCCGACTAACTCTCCCCACGTGTCAGATCCTTTGACTCCTGCTCAAGGGACTCACGCTCAAATGGCGTCAATTACATCTAGGGCGCCCATAGCGTTTACTTTACAAGACATGGCAGCAGTCATGGATAATACACTGTCAGCGGTATTAACCAGACTACCTGAATTTAGAGGAAAGTGAGATAGCTCTGGAGTTAGACGAAATACAGAGCATACTGACGCTTTAAGAGCTATGTCTGATACTGCCTCACAATATGCAGAAGCTGAAGAAGGAGAGCTTCTTTCTGTGGGTGATGTTTCTGACTCATGGAAGATGATGCAACCTGATTCTGATATCTCTACATTTAAATTTAAGCTTGAACACCTCTGCGTGTTATTCAGGGAGGTTTTAGCTGCTCTGAATGACTGTGATACAATTGCAGTGCCAGAGAAATTGTGCAGACTGGATAAATACTACGCAGTGCCGGTGTGCACTGATGTTTTTCCAATACCTAAAAGGTTTACAGAAATTATTGCTAAGGAATGGGATATACCAGGTGTGCCGTTCTCTCCCCCTCCTATTTTTAGAAAAATGTTTCCAATAGACGCCACCACACGGGACTTATGGCAGACAGTTCCTAAGGTGGAGGGAGCAGTTTCTACTCTAGCAAAGCGTACTACTATCCCTGTCGAGGACAGTTGTGCTTTCTTATATCCAATGGACAAAAAGTTAGAGGGTTACCTTAAGGAAATGTTTATTCAACAAGGTTTTATCCTACAGCCCCTTGCATGCATTGCTCCTGTCACTGCTGCTGCGGCGTTCTGGTTTGAGTCTCTGGAAGAGGCTTTACAGGTAGCGACTCCATTGGATGAAATACTTGACAAGCTTAGAGCACTTAAGCTAGCCAATTCTTTTGTTTCTGATGCCATTGTTCATTTGACTAAACTAACGACTAAGAATTCTGGTTTTGCTATCCAGGCGCGCAGAGCGCTATGGCTTAAATCATGGTCAGCTGACGTTACTTCAAAATCTAAGCTGCTTAACATTCCCTTCAAGGGGCAGACCCTATTCGGGCCTGGTTTGAAGGAGATTATTGCTGATATCACTGGAGGAAAAGGTCATGCCCTTCCTCAGGATAGGTCCAAATCAAGAGCCAAACAGTCTAATTTTCGTGCCTTTCGAAACTTCAAGGCAAGTGCGGCATCAACTTCCTCTAATGCAAAACAAGAGGGAACTTTTGCTCAGTCCAAGACGGTCTGGAGACCTAACCAGACCTGGAACAAGGGTAAGCAGGCCAAAAAGCCTGCTGCTGCCTCTAAGACAGCATGAAGGAACGGCCCCCTATCCGGTAACGGATCTAGTAGGGGGCAGACTTTCGCTCTTCGCCCAGGCGTGAGCAAGAGATGTCCAGGATCCCTGGGCGTTGGAAATTATATCCCAGGGATATCTTCTGGACTTCAAGGCTTCCCCCCAAAAAGGGAGATTTCACCTTTCACAATTATCTGCAAACCAGATAAAGAGAGAGGCATTCTTACACTGTGTACAAGACCTCCTAGTTATGGGAGTGATCCATCCAGTTCCAAAGGAGGAACAGGGACAGGGATTTTACTCAAATCTGTTTGTGGTTCCCAAAAAAGAGGGAACCTTCAGACCAATTTTGGATCTAAAGATCTTAAACAAATTCCTCAGAGTTCCATCATTCAAGATGGAGACTATTCGTACCATCCTACCTATGATCTAGGAGGGTCAATACATGACTACAGTGGATTTAAAGGATGCTTATCTGCACATTCCGATACACAAAGATCATCATCGGTTTCTCAGGTTTGCCTTCCTAGACAGGCACTACCAGTTTGTAGCTCTTCCCTTTGGGTTAGCTACAGCCCCAAGAATTTTTACGAAGGTTCTGGGGTCGCTTCTGGTGGTCCTAAGGCCACGGGGCATAGCAGTGGCCCCTTATTTAGACGACATCCTGATTCAGGCGTCAAACTTCCAAATTGCCAAGTCTCATACGGACATAGTGTTGGCATTTCTGAGGTCGCATGGGTGGAAGGTGAACGAGGAAAAGAGTTCTCTATCCCCCCTCACAAGAGTTTCCTTCCTAGGGACTCTCATAGATTCTGTAGAAATGAAAATTTACCTGACGGAGTCCAGGTTATCAAAACTTCTAAATTCCTGCCGTGTTCTTTATTCCATTCCTCGCCCTTCGGTGGCTCAGTGCATGGAAGTAATCGGCTTAATGGTAGCGGCAATGGACATAGTGCCGTTTGCACGCCTACATCTCAGACCGCTGCAACTCTGCATGCTCAGTCAGTGGAATGGGGATTACACAGATTTGTCCCCTCTACTGAATCTGGACCAAGAGACCAGGGATTCTCTTCTCTGGTGGCTATCTCGGGTCCATCTGTCCAAAGGTATGACCTTTCGCAGGCCAGATTGGACAATTGTAACGACAGATGCCAGCCTTCTAGGTTGGGGTGCAGTCTGGAACTCCCTGAAGGCTCAGGGATCGTGGACTCAGGAGGAGTCACTCCTTCCAATAAACATTCTGGAACTAAGAGCGATATTCAATGCTCTTCAGTCTTGGCCTCAGCTAGCGACAATGAGGTTCATCAGATTTCAGTCGGACAACATCACGACTGTGGCTTACATCAACCATCAAGGGGGAGCAAGGAGTTCCCTAGCGATGTTAGAAGTCTCAAAGATAATTCGCTGGGCAGAGATTCACTCTTGCCACCTATCAGCTATCCATATCCCAGGTGTAGAGAACTGGGAGGCGGATTTTCTAAGTCGACAGACTTTTCATCCGGGGGAGTGGGAACTCCATCCGGAGGTGTTTGCACAATTGGTTCATCGTTGGGGCGAACCAGAACTGGATCTCATGGCGTCTCGCCAGAACGCCAAGCTTCCTTGTTACGGATCCAGGTCCAGGGACCCCAAGGCAACGCTGATAGATGCTCTAGCAGCGCCTTGGTCCTTCAACCTGGCTTATGTGTTTCCACCGTTTCCTCTGCTCCCTCGTCTGATTGCCAAAATCAAGCAGGAGAGAGCATCCGTGATCTTGATAGCGCCTGCGTGGCCACGCAGGACTTGGTATGCAGATCTGGTGGACATGTCATCCTTTCCACCATGGACTCTGCTGCTGAGACAGGACCTTCTACTTCAAGGTCCTTTCAACCATCCAAATATAATTTCTCTGAGGCTGACTGCCTGGAGATTGAACGCTTGATTTTATCAAAGCGTGGTTTCTCAGAGTCAGTCATTGATACCTTAATTCAGGCACGAAAGCCTGTCACCAGGAAAATCAATCATAAGATATGGCGTAAATATCTTTATTGGTGTGAATCCAAGGGCTACTCATGGAGTAAGGTCAGGATTCCCAGGATATTATCTTTTCTCCAAGAGGGATTGGAGAAAGGATTGTCAGCTAGTTCCTTAAGGGGACAGATTTCTGCGCTATCTATTCTTTTGCACAAGCGTCTGGCGGATGTCCCAGACGTTCAGGCATTTTGTCAGGCTTTAGTTAGAATCAAGCCTGTGTTTAAACCTGTTGCTCCACCTTGGAGCTTAAATTTGGTTATTAAAGTTCTTCAGGGGGTTCCGTTTGAACCTCTTAATTCCATAGATATCAAACTTTTATCTTGGAAAGTTCTTTTTTTGGTAGCTATTTCCTCGGCTCGTAGAGTTTCCGAGTTATCTGCTTTACAATGTGATTCTCCTTATCTGATCTTCCATGCAGATAAGGTAGTTCTGCGTACCAAACCTGGGTTTTTACCTAAGGTGGTATCTAATAAGAATATCAATCAAGAGATTGTTGTTCTGTCTTTGGGTCCTAATCCTTCTTCAAAGAAGGAACGTCTATTACACAATCTGGACGTGGTTTGTGCTTTAAAGTTTTACTTACAAGCTACTAAAAATTTTCGTCAAACATCTGCTTTGTTTGTTGTCTACTCTGGACAGAGGAGAGGTCAAAAGGCTTCGACAACCTCTCTTTCTTTTTGGCTAAGAAGCATAATCCGCTTAGCCTATGAGACTGCTGGCCAGCAGCCTCCATAAAGGATTACAGCTCATTCTACTAGAGCTGTGGCTTCCACATGGGCCTTTAAAAATGAGGCTTCTGTTGAACAGATTTGCAAGGCGGCGACTTGGTCTTCGCTTCATACTTTGTCAAAATTCTACAAATTTGATACTTTTGCTTCTTCGGAGGCTATTTTTGGGAGAAAGGTTTTACAGGCAGTGGTTCCTTCTGTTTAAGTACCTGCCTTGTCCCTCCCTTCATCCGTGTACTTTAGCTTTGGTATTGGTATCCCACAAGTAATGGATGATCCGTGGACTGGATACACCTTACAAGAGAAAACATAATTTATGCTTACCTGATAATTTTATTTCTCTTGTGGTGTATCCAGTCCACGGCCCGCCCTGTCATTTTAAGGCAGGTGTTTTTTAATTTTAAACTACAGTCACCACTGCACCCTATGGTTTCTCCTTTCTCTGCTTGTTTTCGGTCGAATGACTGGATATGGCAGTTAGGGGAGGAGCTATATAGCAGCTCTGCTGTGGGTGATCCTCTTGCAACTTCCTATTGGGAAGGAGAATATCCCACAAGTAATAGATGATCCGTGGACTGGATACACCACAAGAGAAATAAATTTATCAGGTAAGCATAAATTATGTTTTTTACCCTGAAAACAGGGTGTTTCGCTAAGGGGCATTTACTGCATCTTCATATGAAATGTGCACAACAAAATTAGTCATTTTAAACATCATACAAAACAAATATTTGAACCAATCACGCAAAAATAAGCAGAGATTTTTTTTATTTTTAAGGTGCATCAAAAATCGTAACAAAATTCTTCACCCAAAATCGTGTTTTAACAAAAACATAAAATTTATATGTAATTTACACAGGTAAAAAAAATCAAATTAAACATGCACAGCGTAAATCGTAATTGTAGTACACTGCATGTGCAAAATCACAGAGAAATGTGTACTTATAAATACAAAATTGTCTCTCTAATCCCAGCGTAACTCTATAAAGATTTTCGTACTGCAGATCTCTCCGTTTTTTATCCCCAAATAAAAGGTGGTGAGCTTTTCTTAATACAATATGAATACTTAAAGGGACAGTCTACACCAGAATTTTTATTGTTTAAAAAGATAGATAATCACTTTATTACCCTTTCTCCAGTTTTGCATAACTAACACAGTTATATTAATATATGTTTTACCTCTGTGATTACCTTTGTATCTAAGCTTTGCAGACTGCACCCTTACCTCAGTGCTTTTGACAGACTTGTAGTTTAGCCAATCAGTGCAGACTCCTAAATAACTCCATGGGAGTGAGCACAATGTTATCTATATGACACACATGAGCTAGCACTGTCTAGTGTCTGTGTAAAACTTTCAAAATGTTCTGAGCTAAGACGCGGTTTTCAACAGTTTAGATATCAGTTTGAGCCTACCTAGGTTTAGCTTTTCAAAAATACCATCAAGGGAAGAAAGCAAATTTGATGATAAAAGTAAATTGAAAGGTTGTTTAAAATTGCATGCCCTATCTGAACCATGAAAGTTTAATTTTGACTAGACTGTCCCTTTAATACCCTAATTGAAAAACACATGCATACGAAAATAAAGGCGAATTTAAGATGCTATACGCAGAAAGCAGCATAATGTGAGTTATATTGGCTGCAGGATTGAATTTTTAAAGTGCTCTCCCGGCTAACTTCGCTCTAAGGAGTGAAGTGTCCCTATCCAGCGAGATCTATTACTTTCAATAGGAGCCATCTCACCACTTGCAGGGACTGTACCTTTTTTACGATTATTCCTCCAGGGCAGCCCAGCGAGAGTCAGCGAGAAAAAGAAGGTTTGAGCTGGAGAAGTTTATATCATCAAGCCCAGAGTCTAATAGGTATTACAATGCTAATTAAGGCTGAGGGCGTTATATGAGCAAAACTAGCTATTTCAGATACAAAAATATCTCTCCGCCAACCACACTGGGAGGTTACACTGTTATCTCCAGTTTACATAGCTTTTTTATAGAATATACAAACATAATTATATTTTCCGTGTACGTAGCAGCTTCAACAGACAAAAACAGCTATTTCAAATGACAAAATAAATGGAAAAGATCTATCTGAAAACAATTTAATACATTCCACAGGTAAAATTGATAATTGGAAACACATCAAAGGGGAGAAAAGTTTATAGAACAATGCCCCTTTAAGTGGTGCAGTCTGTAAATAGCTGATTGCAGAACCAATCTATATTAATTTATTTGTCTTTCAACCAAGAAGTCATTTGCAGAAACTTTATTTGGGAATAAACTATTTTTACCTATTTTAAAGGGACAGTAAAGTCAAATTAAATGGATTCGAATGGATAGAGCATGAAATAAAAAAACAAACAAGAAAAAAACTTTTAAATGTTCTTCTGTTATCACTTTTGCTTAGCTCTCTTGGTATCCTTTGTTTAAGAGTAATCCTAGATGAGCTCAGGATTATGCACCTGTCTTTAGCCATCTGCCAGCACTGTTTGCAACTATGTATAACATTGCTATAAACATTGTTGCAGGCACTAGTTCCTAAGATCCTATAAGGCTACCTAGGCTTACTCTTCAACAAAGTATTCCAAAACAAAGCATATGTGATAAAATAATTAAATTGGGAAGTTATTTAAATTTGCAGGCTCTATCTGATTCCTGAATGTTTAATTTTGACTTGCTAATTTACTCCTATTATCAATTTTCTTCGTTTTCTTGCTATCTTTATTTGAAAAAGAAGTGAAAGAAATGGGCCGGCATCTAAACTTACATTCTTGCATTTCAAATAAAGATACAGTACCAAGAGATTAAAGAAAATTTGATAATATAAGTAAATTAGAAAGCTGCTTAAAATTGCATGCTCTATCTGAATCACAAAAGAAAAAAATTGGGTTCAGTGTCCCTTTAAGTAATGAAAAAAAAATACACATTGCTCAAAAACATTTAAACACACACACATACTCTAACACACACACACATAAACTAACACATACACTAACACACACACAGTCACACATATACTAACACACACACACACACATACACTAACACACACACATACACTAACACACACACATACACTAACACACACATTCACTAACATAAACACATACATAAACATACACACACATAAACACTAACACACACACATACATCTACATACACTAATACACACACACATACATACTCTAACACACATACGCACACATACATACACACGCATACATACACTAACCCACACATATACATATATACAATTATACACACACATTTTGCTGGTATTTCAGGCTCACAAACATAGAGATGTTTTTTCTGTATTTTATACTTATCTACTTTGACATACATATGCATGTCAAGCACGCGTATTACTCAGAATTCGCTTACACATGCACAAACACACACACTATATTTCAGGTTAACACACATCCTACTTTACCTAGTGGTGGCTAAAATACCTTTATTAATACACATATTAGCATGCAAATGTGTACTTTTCTGCAATTGAAAATGGGCGGCATTCATTGACATTGCGAAAATACTAAAATATTACTGTGATAAGATGTCATTGAGTAGTGTCTATTCAAGAAGTCTTATAATCAACACATCATTTGTATAAATATTTATATATATACAGAGTTCTACATCAGGTATAATTTGCTATTTCACAACCAAAATTTTGCTCTGGCTATAAAAAATATAGTATGATCTTAAATTTAAATGCACAAAAAAAAAAATCAAATTAAAAGTGTCATGTGCTTGCTAGCGTACATGAGTATGTGTCCACTTATGTAAAATATTTGCCTTTTAATTACACAAGTTTTTAGCAGCTTTTTGTTATCTGATTGACTTATTGAAGACATTTATAGGGATAGTAAACACCAAAAATGTTATTGTTTAAAAAGATAGATAATCCCTTTATTACCTATCCCCCAGTTTTCCATAACCAACACTGTTATAGAAATAAACTTTTTACCTCTGTGTTTACCTTGTATCTAAGCTTTTGCAGACTGCCTCATTATCTCAGATCTTTGACAGACACGGATTTCAGGCAATTAGTGCTGACTCTTAAATAACTTCACGTGCGTGAAAACAATGTTATTTATATGAAACACATGAACTAACGCCCTCTAACTGGGGAAAAACTGTCAAATGCATTCAGCTAAGAGGCAGCCTTCAAAGACTTATAAATTAGCATATGAGCCTACCTAGGTTTAGCTTTCAACTAATAATACCAAGAGAAAAAAGCAAATTTGAAGATAAAATTAAATTAGAAAGTTTTTTTTTTTTTAAATTACATTCCCTATCTGAATCATGTAAGTTTAATTTAGACTTTACTATCCCTTTAATAATGGCAGGTGTGTAAATAGGGTATAAAGTCAGTTTAAAACAAATTTTCACACAAAAAGCATTGATAATTATATTGAACATATATTACAAATATGTATCATATGAAAGTTTTTTGTATGACAGTTTCAGTCTTGTAAAATATTGGCTTCAAATTAAAGTAATGACATTTTTAAAATTATATTGTGTGAAATCTCTTTCTATCCTTCGTAAGAGCTTCACACAATGACACATTCAGCACCACGGTCAGCGACATTCTGCAGGCCTGGGAGCTGTCTATTGAGCTTGGTCCTGAATCTTTTTATGTACTGCCCACTTAATCCATTAGACAAGCTTTATCATTTATTAGCTGCAAATCTCATCTTGGTGTTATTGTGTCTGATAAATCTGATAAATGCTCTTCAGAAAATGTGTTTAACATTTAGCAGCACCATATAGCTATTCAAATAGCTAAAGAGCAGCAATCCTCATATTCACATTTCACATTCAACATTCTAACACAATATTATCATACTTATTGATGCAAAAAATATTTTGAAAATGTTTGCTGTTCTTTCATAAGATGTATGAAAAACAAAGACGTGCATTTTGTTTTGAACAAATTAATTTTCCTGTTTCTCGTTCATTACTGAAACATACAAATGAACAAATACAAAGTTTGTTACTGTTCATTCAGTGGTCTAATTAATGAACAAATAACAACATAATGTGTTCAAAATTGTTATTCAAATAAAAAAAATGCCTAGAAAAATATCCCTTTTAGGGTACTATTATTTTTCCTTAGAAGTTTTGTTTTAAAACCATTTACCACATTGATATCACACCACTGAACGGTCTGTAGTATTTTGCTGGTTTTCTGGTGACTTTGTGTTTTTGATTTAAAAATAAAAGAATATTGGTTTACAATGTATAGCCCTTTATATACATTCAGGTATTTTTGTACACGCTTGAGCATAGTGCTGGCATACTGCCAAATTCTAGTGCTATTTTTTTTATACAATGTGTAAATTCTTAGCTTTAGATGCGTGGGATTTTTGTAGAAGATGTGAAACCTAAAGAGTAAAACCTTATTTGGCTATTTGGTGGTGTTGAACGTTTTCAATAACCACATTTAACCAAATTTAATTACTGTAAGGTCATTCAATTTTGAATCATTTGACATTTAAGTGATATTACACAGGGGTGTACTCGCTTCTTGTGTGTGTGTGTGTGTATATATATACGGATAGATAGACAGCCAGACAGGCAGATAGATAGATAGATAGATAGATAAATAGATACACAGGCAAAAATATACACAGATATATATATAAATGATCCTATTTATTATGTCCTGAGTATGCAGAACTAACAGCCATTTAAAGGCTATGGGGCATATTTATTAAGCTCCGTATGGCGCTTGATGCCCCTGCTCGCCGGAAACAGAAGTTATGAAGCAGCGGTCCATAACTTGTCCGCCTGCGCTGAGGCGGCGGACAGAAATCAATCCGATCGAATACGATCAGGTTGATTGACACCCCCTGCTAGCGGCCGATTGGCTGCAAATCTGCAGGGGGCGGCATCGCACCAGCAGTTCACAAGAACTGCTGATGCAATGATAAAAGCCGACAGCGTATACTGTCAGCATTTATCGATGTGCAGCGGACATGATTCGCTACTTCGTATCATGTCCGCTCGCACAATGATAAATCTACCCCTATGCCTCACTGAGCTGCTTGTTTAATGCTGGGATTTTGCTTTACAATGTTTTACTTCTGTGCTGTAACAGGTAGAACTGTTTGTCACTTGGATTTCAGAATTGCTATATCCCCTCTTGTTGTCAGTACCACTCCCCCCTCTCTTGTCCTATCAAGCCTTTCTCGAGGGGATGAGGAGAAAGCAGAGGCCGAAGGGTATTGAGGGGGGGGGGGGGTTGTTTAGTGGAAATAACACTCCTGAAAGAAAAAAAATCTTGTTTCCGACAACCTGAAATGAGATTTTTCTGTAACACACCCTGACCTTTTTCGCTTTAAATAAAATCTATTGTATTAATTTTTTCCATCAGATGGGCTGGTGGAACATACGAGATTGGGCAGGAAAAGGTCAGTCTCTGTGTAGCTGTAGAAATGGGCCTCACTTGATGGCTTTTCCCTCGGGCTGTTTGTATGATTTTTCTTTTTTATTTGGATTAAGAATATTATCGGAGATTTTATATATACACTGTTTGTAGAGCAGCGCGCCACCTATTCCTTGCTGTGTTAAGTCAGCTAACCTCTGCTGATCTCTTCTGAGCACAAATATAGCAGCAGAAGGATAGGGAAAATCTGTGTACAGTATACTGCAGAGACATGTGTATATGGTATACTGCAAAGCAATTTGTGTATGGTATACTGCAAAGAAATGTGTGTATGGTATACTGCAGAGCAATGTGTATATGATATACTGCAGAGCAATGTGTGTATGGTATACTGCAGACTAATGTGTGTATGGTATACTGCAGAGACATGTGTGTATGGTATACTGCAAAGCAATTTGTGTATGGTATACTGCAGAGACATGTGTATATGGTATACTGCAGAGCAATGTGTATATGATATACTGCAGACTAATGTGTGTATGGTATACTGCAGAGACATGTGTGTATGGTATACTGCAGAGCAATGTGTGTATGGTATACTGCAAAGCAATTTGTGTATGGTATACTGCAGAGACATGTGTATATGGTATACTGCAAAGCAATTTGTGTATGGTATACTGCAGAGACATGTGTATATGGTATACTGCAAAGCAATTTGTGTATGGTATACTGCAGAGCAATGTGTATATGGTATACTGCAGAGACATGTGTATATGGTATACTGCAGAGACATGTGTATATGGTATACTGCAAAGCAATTTGTGTATGGTATACTGCAGAGCAATGTGTATATGGTATACTGCATAACAATGTGTATATGATATATTGCAGATACATGTGTATATGGTATACTGCAGAACAATGTGTATATGATATTCTGCAGAGCAATGTGTGTACAGTATACTGCAGAGACATGTGTATATGGTATACTGCAAAGACATGTGTATATGATATACTGCAGAACAATATGTATATGATATTCTGCAGAGCAATGTGTGTATGGTATACTGCAGAGACGTGTGTATGATATACTGCAGAGCAATGTGTGAATGATATACTGCAGAGCAATGTGTATATGATATACTGCAGAGCAATGTGTATATGATATACTGCAGAACAATGTGTATATGGTATACTGCAGAGCAATGTGTGAATGGTGTACTGCAGAGCAATGTGTAAATGGTATACTGCAGAGACATGTGTATATGGTATACTGCAGACTAATGTGTGTATAGTATACTGCAGACTAATGTGTGTATGGTATACTGCAGAGCAATGTGTGAATGATATACTGCAGATACATGTGTATATGGTATACTGCAAAGAAATGTGTGTATGGTATACTGCAGAGACATGTGTATATGATATACTGCAGAACAATATGTATATGATATTCTGCAGAGCAATGTGTGTATGGTATACTGCAGAGACATGTGTGTATGGTATACTGCAGAGCAATGTGTGAATGATATACTGCAGAGCAGTGTGTATATGATATACTGCAGAGCAATGTGTATATGATATACTGCAGAGCAATGTGTATATGATATACTGCAGAACAATGTGTATATGATATACTGCATAACAATGTTTATATGATATACTGCAGAACAATTTGTATATGGTATACTGCAGAGCAATGTGTGAATGGTGTACTGCAGAGCAATGTGTATATGGTATACTGCAGAGACATGTGTATATGGTATATACTACAGACTAATGTGTGTATGGTATACTGCAGACTAATGTGTGTATGGTATACTGCAGAGCAATGTGTGAATGATATACTGCAGATCAATGTGTGTATGGTATACTGCAGAGACATGTGTATATGGTATATACTACAGACTAATGTGTGTATGGTATACTGCAGACTAATGTGTGTATGGTATACTGCAGAGCAATGTGTGAATGATATACTGCAGACTAATGTGTGTATGGTATACTGCAGAGCAATGTGTGAATGATATACTGCAGAGCAATGTGTATATGATATACTGCAGAGCAATGTGTATATGATATACTGCAGAACAATGTGTATATGATATACTGCAGAACAATGTGTATATGATATACTGCATAACAATGTTTATATGATATACTGCAGAACAATGTGTATATGGTATACTGCAGAGCAATGTGTGAATGGTGTACTGCAGAGCAATGTGTATATGGTATACTGCAGAGACATGTGTGTATGGTATACTACAGACTAATGTGTGTATGGTATACTGCAGAGCAATGTGTGAATGATGTACTGCAGAGCAATGTGTGTATGGTATACTGCAGATCAATGTGTGTATGGTATACTGCAGATCAATGTGTGTATGGTATACTGCAGATCAATGTGTGTATGGTATACTGCAGATCAATGTGTGTATGGTATACTGCAGATCAATGTGTGTATGGTATACTGCAGAGCAATGTGTGAATGATATACTGCAGAGCAATATGTGTATGGTATACTGCAGAGCAATGTGTGAATGATATACTGCAGAGCAATGTGTGAATGATATACTGCAGAGCAATGTGTATATGATATACTGCAGAACAATGTGTATATGGTATACTGCAGAGCAATGTGTGAATGGTGTACTGCAGAGCAATGTGTATATGGTATACTGCAGAGACATGTGTATATGGTATACTACAGACTAATGTGTGTATGGTATACTGCAAAGCAATGTGTGTATGGTATACTGCAAAGCAATTTGTGTATGGTATACTGCAGACTAATGTGTGTATGGTATAGTGCAGAGACATGTGTATATGGTATACTGCAAAGCAATGTGTGTATGGTATACTGCAGAGTAATGTGTATATGGTATACTGCAGAGCAATGTGTGAATGATATACTGCAGAGCAATGTGTGTATGGTATACTGCAGAGACATGTGTGTATGGTGTACTGCAGAGACATGTGTGTATGGTGTACTGCAGAGACATGTGTGTATGGTATACTGCAGGGACATGTGTGTG
The DNA here is from genome assembly GCF_027579735.1 of Bombina bombina. Classification (NCBI taxonomy): domain Eukaryota; kingdom Metazoa; phylum Chordata; class Amphibia; order Anura; family Bombinatoridae; genus Bombina; species Bombina bombina. The sequence continues at coordinate 385,351,382 of NC_069505.1, forward strand.
GTATACTGCAGAGTAATGTGTATATGGTATACTGCAGAGCAATGTGTGAATGATATACTGCAGAGCAATGTGTGTATGGTATACTGCAGAGACGTGTGTATGGTATACTGCAGAGCAATGTGTGAATGGTGTACTGCAGAGCAATGTCTATATGGGTATACTGCAGAGGCATGTGTGTATGATATACTGCAGAGCAATGTGTATATGGTATACTGCAGAGACGTGTATATGGTATACTGCAGAGACATGTATATGGTATACTGCAGAGACGTGTATATGGTATACTGCAGAGCAATGTGTGTATGGTATACTGCAGAGTAATGTGTATATGGTATACTGCAGAGTAATGTGTGAATGGTGTACTGCAGAGCAATGTGTATATGGGTATACTGCAGAGGCATGTGTGTATGATATACTGCAGAGCAATGTGTATATGGTATACTGCAGAGACGTGTATATGGTATACTGCAGAGACGTGTATATGGTATACTGCAGAGACGTGTATATGGTATACTGCAGAGACGTGTATATGGTATACTGCAGAGACATGTATATGGTATACTGCAGAGACGTGTATATGGTATACTGCAGAGACATGTGTATATGGTATACCAAAAGTATGTAGAAATCAGCACATCTGGGAGTAGTGCACGTGTGACAGGGGTATACTGCTCTACCCCAGTTAAGAGGTAAAAATACAAGAAGTCACCGGCACTGATATTAATCTTAAAAAAACTTTTATTGGAAATACCATGGACGTGAAAAGCCTATATACGTCAATTAAGACAGGCATTGCAATAGTGAATAAAACGCTCATGGTGAGTGGGAGATATACTAAGGCACAGTGCCAGTTTGTTGAGAAACTATTATGTCTAATCCTGTACTGGAATTTTTTTCTATTACAGCATGAGTGGTTTGTGCAGGTGAAGGGAACTGCCACGGGTTCCAATGTTGCCCCATCTTACGCCAACTTATATATGAATGAATGCGAATAACGAATAGTATATGAGAACAGTTTGTTCAAGCAGCGTGGATCGATGTGGTGGGGCAGCATTGGAACCCTGGAACAGTTTGTTAGGGAACTTAATTCGGCGGTTAGAGGCTTACAATTTACCCTCACATATAACGAAGAGTCTGTTACCTTTTTTAGACACTAGGGTATCAAAAGGTATAAATACATTCAAATTTGATTTATATCATAAAGAAACAGACAGCAACACTCTATCGAAATATGACAGTTTCCATCCCAAAAGATTGGTGGATTCATTACCTAAGAGCCAATTACTTAGGGTACAGAGAATAGTGAGTAGCGATACAGATAAGAATTAAGGACTTAAAGAGATGACAAAAAAAATTTTTTGGAGAGAGGCTACCCTTTGAAACTCATTAATAAGAAACTTGGAACCTACACCTAAGAAAGATAAAATGAATAAAGAGGATAGGTTGGTTTTTGTTTTGCAATACAGCCCCCATAGCAATGCCATCACCCAAGTGATAAGGAAGAACTGGCATGTGCTTAGAGAATGTAATCCACAGATTAAGCTGTAAGGAACCCCCCCCTAATGGCTTTTAGGAGGGTCAGAAATATTTGTGACCATTTGGTCAAATCAGATATAGGCTCAGCGAAAAATAACCAACAAACCCTTATGAGAAGTAAAATAAATGGTAGTTTCCCTTGTTTGGGATGTATGAGCTGTAGTTCTATCATTAAAGGGCCAAATTATTACCATCCACATAGTGGCAAAAAATATAACATCACTGGGTACTTTACTTGTGATAGTTCTTTTGTTATATATCTGATAAAATGCCCGTGTTCCCTTTTTTATTTAGGAGAGACCACCCAAAAGGTTAGGGAGCGGATGTGCCAACACCGCTCTAACATAAGAAGAAAAAATCTAGAAGCCCCATTGTCTAAACATGTTCTAGAGCAGGGGCACGGTATTAGCCAATTGAGGTGGCAAATTATTGAACAGATTAAGGCACCTAGAAATGGTGGTGATAGAGAAAAACTTCTAAAGCAAAAAGAGATGTGGTGGATTTACAAGCTAGAAACCATCAACCCTAAGGGTCTTAACAGAGATTTTGATCTCACTTGCTTTTTATAGGTATGGTTCACTGTAATTACATAATTACATTGAAGCTCTCAAACTGAATTTTACCCATGTGTTTAATTTATGATATAATATATACAAAAACTATTTTCTGTGATATAATTAGTGAACTAGTTTTAATACAAATGACATTAAGAATATAATGTAACATATCAGTAATTTGTGTAATGATTTTTGTAAAAATGTAACGTTTTCAACCATCTGCCAAGTGTTTATACATTGTATTTTAAAGGATATATATAACAGAAAGGATATTATATGATCTTTGTACCAGTAGAGGGGGCCCTATACCAGTTTTTTTAATGGTTTGGCGCCAAATTATGTTTCAAAGGTGAATGTCAAACATATATCATACACAGCATGACTAAGGGGTGATATGTATACGGTTTACTGAAGAACAATTTGTGTATGGTATACTGCAGAACAATTTGTGTATGGTATACTGCAGAACAATTTGTGTATGGTATACTGCAGAGCAATGTAAGTATGGTATACTGCAGACTGTGTATATGGTGTACTGCAGACCAATGTGTATATTATATACTGCAGAGCAATGTGTATATGGTATACTGCAGACTAATGTGTGTATGGTATACTGCAGACTAATGTGTGTATGGTATACTGCAGACTAATGTGTGTATGGTATACTGCAGACTAATGTGTGTATGGTGCAGTGCAGACTAATGTGTGTATGGTGCACTGCAGACTAATGTGTGTATGGTGCACTGCAGACTAATGTGTATATTATATACTGCAGAGCAATGTGTATATGGTATACTGCAGACTAATGTGTGTATAGTATACTGCAGACTAATGTGTGTATAGTATACTGCAGACTAATGTGTGTATAGTATACTGCAGACTAATGTGTGTATGGTGCACTGCAGACTAATGTGTGTATGGTGCACTGCAGACTAATGTGCGTATGGTATACTGCAGACTAATGTGTGTATGGTATGCTGCAGAGACATGTGTATGGTGCATTGCAGACTAATGTGTATATGGTATACTGCAGACTAATTTGTGTATGGTATACTGCAGAGCAATGTGTGTATGGTGCACTGCAGACTAATGTGTGTATGGTGCACTGCAGACTAATGTGTATATGGTATACTGCAGACTAATGTGTGTATGGTGCACTGCAGACTAATGTGTATATGGTATACTGCAGACTAATGTGTGTATGGTGCACTGCAGACTAATGTGTGTATGGTGCACTGCAGACTAATGTGTGTATGGTGCACTGCAGACTAATGTGTGTATGGTATACTGCAGAACAATGTGTGTATGGTATACTGCCAAGCAATATTGAATACTGGGGCCAAATGGGGGTTTACCACATACTGCAGAGCAATGTGTGAATTGCATACTGCAGAGCAATGTGTATATGGTGTACTGCAGAGACATGTGTATATGGTGTACTGCAGAGCAATGTGTATATGGTGTACTGCAGACTAATGTGTATATGGTGTACTGCAGAGCAATGTGTATATGATATACTGCAGAGACATGTGCATATGGTATACTGCAGGGCAATGTGTATATGGTATACTGCAGAGCAATGTGTATATGGTGTACTGCAGAGCAATGTGTATATGGTATACTGCAGAGCAATGTGTATATGGTATACTGCAGAGACATGTGTATATGGTATACTGCAGAGCAATGTGCATATGGTATACTGCAGGGCAATGTGTATATGGTATACTGCAGAGCAATGTGTATATGGTGTACTGCAGAGCAATGTGTATATGATATACTGCAGAGCAATGTGTATATGGTATACTGCAGAGCAATGTGTATATGATATACTGCAGAGACATGTGTATATGGTATACTGCAGAGCAATGTGTATATGGTGTACTGCAGAGCAATGTGTATATGGTATACTGCAGAGACATGTGTATATTGTGTACTGCAGAGCAATGGGTATATGGTATACTGCAGAGCAATGTGTATATGGTGTACTACAGAGACATGTGTATATGGTATACTGCAGAACAATGTGTATGTAATATATTTCAGAGACGTGTATATGGTGTACTGCAGAGCAATGTGTATATAGTGTACTGCAGAGCATTGTATGCATGGTATACCGCAGAGCAATGTGTATATGGTATACTGCAGAGACATGTGTATATGGTGTACTGCAGAGCATTGTATGCATGGTATACTGCAGAGCAATGTGTATATGGTATACTGCAGACACATGTGTATATGGTATACTGCAGAGACATGTGTATATGGTATACTGCAGAGACTTGTGTATATGGTGTACTGCAGAGCAATGTGTATATGGTGTACTGCAGAGCAATGTGTATATGGTGTACTGCAGAGACATTTGTATATGGTGTACTGCAGAAACATGTGTATATGGTATACTGCAGAGACATGTGTATATGGTATACTGCAGAGACATGTGTATATGGTATATTGCAGAGACATGTGTATATGGTATACTGCAGAGCATTGTATGCATGGTATACTGCAGAGCAATGTGTATATGGCATACTGCAGACACATGTGTATATGGTATACTGCAGAGACATGTGTATATGGCATACTGCAGACACATGTGTATATGGTATACTGCAGAGACATGTGTATATGGTATACTGCAGATACATGTGTATATGGTGTACTGCAGAGCAATGTGTATATGGTGTACTGCAGAGCAATGTGTATATGGTGTACTGCAGAGCAATGTGTATATGGTGTACTGCAGAGACATTTGTATATGGTGTACTGCAGAAACATGTGTATATGGTATACTGCAGAGACATGTGTATATGGTATACTGCAGAGACATGTGTATATGGTATATTGCAGAGACATGTGTATATGGTATACTGCAGAGCATTGTATGCATGGTATACTGCAGAGCAATGTGTATATGGTATACTGCAGAGACATGTGTATATGGTGTACTGCAGAGCAATGTGTATATGGTGTACTGCAGAGCAATGTGTATATGGTGTACTGCAGAGACATTTGTATATGGTGTACTGCAGAAACATGTGTATATGGTATACTGCAGAGACATGTGTATATGATATTCTGCAGAGACATGTGTATATGGTATACTGCAGAGACATGTGTATATGGTATACTGCAGAGACATATGTATATGGTGTACTGCAGAGACATTTGTATATGGTGTACTGCAGAGACATGTGTATATGGTGTACTGCAGAGACATGTGTATATGGTGTACTGCAGAGACATGTGTATATGGTGTACTGCAGAGACATTTGTATATGGTGTACTGCAGAGATATGTGTATATGGTGTACTGCAGAGACATGTGTATATGGTATACTGCAGAGACATGTGTATATGGTATACTGCATAGCAATGTGTATATGGTATACTGCCGAGTAGTATTGAATACTGCGGCCGAATGGGCGTGTACAGTGTACTGCAGAGCAATGTAATGCAGAACAATGCAGATTAAGGCATGCTTGAAATACTACAGAGTAATATGCATGTAGAACATTGGAAAACGATGAATGGGTTAAAGACTACAAGTCAATGTGTGAGACACTGAATAGTATATGTGGGGGGGCACTGCAGAGCATTATATAGGTGGAAAACTACAAAGTACTGATTGTGTGGAATATAGGTTGCTGATCGATAGAGTAGTTGTTCAGCTGAGGTGGTAGCCGCAGCAAATACTGGTGTATGCAAGCAGCTGTGTTATAAATTAATCCTACCTAAACTGACTTCATTAATCCTTAGCATAACATCAAGTATATCTCAATCGTTTCTTAATTATTTTTAATGCATTTGTCTTAAGACCGTTGCTAATTAAACTCTCCACCACATTCTGGTTAGATCTGATGGATGCTTGACGTGCTCTGCTCTCACACAATTGGTGGCGTCTCTGCACAAGTGTTGGTGGGCGTCTTTCCAAGTGTTGGTGGGCGTTCCTGCTATATATCTATAGTTGCATTAAGTGCCCCCTACATATTGTCTCGCACAAGTAGTCTCCCTGAACAGACAGTGGTTATTTCTGATTTGAATAGCCAATAGAATTTCAGTAGCTCTTATCCTATTGGCTGATTTGAACAGCCAATTGGATTCCAGTAGCTCTCATCCGATTGGCTGATTTGAATTTGAAGACTCAAATCAGCCAATAGGAATTCAAGGGACGGCATTTTTAATTGCATACCTTGAATTCCTATTCAGTGTACAACAGAGATCGTATGAAGAGGATCATCCACGCTCCATGGCTTCGCGGTCACCGGTCTTCACTTCCAGGCTCGCCGGTCTTCACTTCCAGGCTCGCCGGTCTTCAGCTCCACGGTCATCGGTCTTCAACTCCGCCCTCCTCTGGTTCCTGGAAGAAGAAAGAAGAGGTCGCCGCTTGGAAGAAGACTTCACCGCCTGGAACAGGACCTTCTCCGCCGGTCTTCAGGACAGGTGAGGACCACTTGGGGGTTAGACTTAGGGGTTTTTGGGGGGGTTTATTTTATTTAGTTAGGGTGGGCAGAAAAAGAGCTGAATGCCCTTTTAAGGGCAATGCCCAAGAAATCCCCTTTTCAGGGCAATGGGTAGTGTTTTTAGTGTTAGGTTTTTTTTTTCGGGGGGGTTTGGTGGGTGGGGGGTTTTACTGTTATGGGGGGGCTTTGTGTATTTTTTTGCAAAAGAGCTGATTATCTTGGGGCAATGCCCTGCAAAAAGCCCTTTTAAGGGCTACTGGTAGTTTATTAGATTAGGGGGTGTTTTTATTTTGGGGGGGCTTTTTTATTTTCATAGGGATTAGGCATACATTTTTTTAAATTTTGTAATTTTCTTTATTATTTTCTGTAATCTTAGATTTTTTTATTTTCTGTAATTCTAGCTTAAAGGGACAGTCTACTCCAGAATGTTGATTAGACTGCCCCTTTAATTTATACTTAGTTTATTTGTATTTTTAAAGTAGTGTTAGTTTTTTGTAATTTAAGAGTAACTTTAGTATTTTGTAAATTAGGTAATTTTGGTTCATTTAGGGGGTGTTAGGTTAGGGGGGTTAGGTTTATTGCGTTGTGGGCTATGGCGGTTTAGGGGTTAATACTTTAATAGGTGTATTGCGTTGTGGGCTATGGCAGTTTAGGGGTTAATACTTGGATAGGTTTATTGTGTTGTGGGTTAATGGCGGATTAAAGGCTAATAGTTTTAATAGGTAGTTTGCGATGTTGGGGTTGGCGGATTTAGGGGTTAATAATTTAGTTATTACTTGCGGTGTGGGTTTGATGGTGGATATGGGGTTAATAGTTTTAATAGGCATATTGCGTTGTGGGGGGGTTGACGGTCTAGGGGTTAATACATTTATTATTATTAGTAGTGAGAGGGGGGATTGCGGATATAAGGGTTTTACGTGTCGGGCTTATTTTTGGGAGACTTTTACGGGAGATTTGTTATTTTCTTTACTTTTCTTAGGCACCGGCAGTTTCTAAAGTGCCATAAGTTACTGGCGGGGACAGAAATGTGTATTTGCGCACATTTCTGAACGTCGCCAGTTTATCCAACTTACGCCACTTAGGAACTGCCGGCGCCGTATATGTAATACCCCGATGTGCAAGTTGAAATTACGGGCGGCGCGTGTTTCTGCACTTATGCGGAAACCTGCGCCGTATAATGGATCGGGCCCCATGACGTTTCTTCTGTAAGGATTTAAAGGCATTTTTTACATACTGGTATCATTCACAGCGGAACTTACTCTATGACATGAGGAGAGTGAATCTCGGTCATTTGTGTGTGTGTTTTAAATCCTGTGGCATAACAAGTGTATTTATACCTGAATTACTAGTCATATGTGCATATGTGTACTTAAAATACTATAATAATATACAATAGGTGTAGCTGCCAGGTGTAGCTGCCAGGCGTAGCTGATACAAAAATCACTACAACTGACTATTGGTCATTTTGTACGGCAAAAATAATGCACAGAAAGAGAGAGAGTGAGGAGAGAGAGAGAGTGAGGAGAGAGAGAGAGAGAGAGTGAGGAGAGAGAGTAAGGAGAGAGGAGAGAGAGAGAGAGAGAGAGAGAGGAGAGAGAGAGTAAGGAGAGAGTGAGGAAAGAGAGAGAGAGTAAGAAGAGAGAGAGTAAGGAGAGAGAGAGTAAGAGAGAGAGAGTGAGGAGAGAGAGAGAGTGAGCAGAGAGAGAGTGTGTGCAGAGAGAGAGGGAGTGAGGAGAGAGGGAGTGAGGAGAGAGGCAATGAGGAGAGAGGGAGTGAAGAGAGAGAGAGTGTGATGAGAGAGAGAGTGTGATGAGAGAGAGAGTGTGATGAGAGAGAGAGTGTGATGAGAGAGAGAGTGTGATGAGAGAGAGAGAGAGTGTGATGAGAGAGAGAGAGAGTGTGAGGAGAGAGAGAGTGTGAGGAGAGAGAGAGTGTGAGGAGAGAGAGTGTGAGGAGAGAGAGAGTGTGATGAGAGAGAGAGTGTGATGAGAGAGAGAGTGTGATGAGAGAGAGAGTGTGATGAGAGAGAGAGTGTGATGAGAGAGAGAGAGTGTGATGAGAGAGAGAGAGTGTGATGAGAGAGAGAGTGTGATGAGAGAGAGAGAGAGTGTGATGAGAGAGAGAGTGTGATGAGAGAGAGAGTGTGATGAGAGAGAGTGTGAGGAGAGAGAGTGTGAGGAGAGAGAGAGAGAGAGTGTGAGGAGAGAGAGAGAGAGTGTGAGGAGAGAGAGAGAGAGTGTGAGGAGAGAGAGAGAGAGTGTGAGGAGAGAGAGAGAGAGTGTGAGGAGAGAGAGAGAGAGTGTGAGGAGAGAGAGAGTGTGAGGAGAGAGAGAGAGAGTGTGAGGAGAGAGAGAGAGAGTGTGAAGATAGAGAGAGAGTGAGTGAAGAGAGAGAGTAAGTGAGGAGAGAGAGAGTGAGTGAGGAGAGAGTGAGTGAGGAGAGAGAGAGTGAGTGAGGAGAGAGAGTAAGGAGAGAGGAGAGAGAGAGAGAGAGGAGAGAGAGAGTAAGGAGAGAGTGAGGTAAGAAGAGAGAGAGTAAGAAGAGAGAGAGTAAGGAGAGAGAGAGTAAGAGAGAGAGAGTGAGGAGAGAGAGTGTGTGCAGAGAGAGAGGGAGTGAGGAGAGAGGGAGTGAGGAGAGAGGCAATGAGGAGAGAGGGAGTGAAGAGAGAGAGAGTGTGATGAGAGAGAGAGTGTGATGAGAGAGAGAGTGTGATGAGAGAGAGAGTGTGATGAGAGAGAGAGTGTGATGAGAGAGAGAGTGTGATGAGAGAGAGAGTGTGATGAGAGAGAGAGTGAGGAGAGAGAGTGTGAGGAGAGAGAGTGTGAGGAGAGAGAGTGTGAGGAGAGAGAGTGTGAGGAGAGAGAGTGTGAGGAGAGAGAGTGTGAGGAGAGAGTGTGAGGAGAGAGAGTGAGTGTGAGGAGAGAGAGAGAGAGTGTGAAGATAGAGAGAGAGTGAGTGAAGAGAGAGAGTAAGTGAGGAGAGAGAGAGTGAGTGAAGAGAGAGAGTAAGTGAGGAGAGAGAGAGTGAGTGAGGAGAGAGAGAGTGAGTGAGGAGAGAGAGTGTGTGAGGAGAGAGAGAGTGTGTGAGGAGAGAGTGTGTGAGGAGAGAGTGTGTGAGGAGAGAGTGTGTGAGGAGAGAGAGAGTGTGTGAGGAGAGAGTGTGTGAGGAGAGAGTGTGTGAGGAGAGAGTGTGTGAGGAGAGAGAGAGTGTGTGAGGAGAGAGAGAGTGTGTGAGGAGAGAGAGAGTGTGTGAGGAGAGAGAGAGTGAGTGAGGAGAGAGAGAGTGAGTGAGGAGAGAGTGAGTGAGGAGAGAGGCAATGAGGAGAGAGGGAGTGAAGAGAGAGAGAGTGTGATGAGAGAGAGAATGTGAGGAGAGAGAGTGTGAGGAGAGAGATAGAGAGTGTGAAGATAGAGAGAGAGTGAGTGAATAGAGAGAGTAAGTGAGGAGAGAGAGAGTGAGGAGAGAGAGAGAGAGTGAGGAGAGAGAGAGTGTGTGAGGAGAGAGAGAGTGTGTGAGGAGAGAGAGAGAGAGAGTGTGAGGAGAGAGAGAGAGTGTGTGAGGAGAGAGAGTGTGAGGAGAGAGAGAGAGTGTGTGAGGAGAGAGAGTGTGAGGAGAGAGAGTGTGTGAGGAGAGAGAGAGTGTGAGGAGAGAGAGAGTGTGAGGAGAGAGAGAGTGTGATGAGAGAGAGAGTGTGAGGAGAGAGAGAGAGAGTGTGAGTAGAGAGTGAGGAGAGAGAGAGAGTGTGAGGATAGAGAGAGAGAGTATGAGGAGAGAGAGAGAGTGAGTGAAGAGAGAGAGTAAGTGAGGAGAGAGAGAGAGTGAGTGAGGAGAGAGAGAGAGTGAGTGAGGAGAGAGAGAGAGTGAGTGAGGAGAGAGAGAGAGTGAGTGAGGAGAGAGAGAGAGTGAGTGAGGAGAGTGAGTGAGGAGAGAGTGAGTGAGGAGAGAGTGAGTGAGGAGAGAGGCAATGAGGAGAGAGGGAGTGAAGAGAGAGAGAGTGTGATGAGAGAGAGAATGTGAGGAGAGAGAGTGTGAGGAGAGAGAGTGTGAGGAGAGAGAGTGTGAGGAGAGAGAGTGTGAGGAGAGAGAGAGAGAGTGAGGAGAGAGAGAGAGTGAGGAGAGAGAGAGAGAGTGAGGAGAGAGAGAGAGAGTGAGGAGAGAGAGAGAGAGTGAGGAGAGAGAGAGTGTGTGAGGAGAGAGAGAGTGTGTGAGGAGAGAGAGAGAGAGAGTGTGAGGAGAGAGAGAGAGTGTGTGAGGAGAGAGAGTGTGAGGAGAGAGAGAGAGTGTGTGAGGAGAGAGAGTGTGAGGAGAGAGAGAGAGAGTGTGAGGAGAGAGAGAGTGTGAGGAGAGAGAGAGTGTGATGAGAGAGAGAGTGTGAGGAGAGAGAGAGAGAGTGTGAGTAGAGAGTGAGGAGAGAGAGAGAGTGTGAGGATAGAGAGAGAGAGTATGAGGAGAGAGAGAGAGTGAGTGAAGAGAGAGAGTAAGTGAGGAGAGAGAGAGAGAGAGTGAGTGAGGAGAGAGAGAGAGTGAGTGAGGAGAGAGAGAGAGTGAGTGAGGAGAGAGAGAGAGTGAGTGAGGAGAGTGAGTGAGGAGAGAGTGAGTGAGGAGAGTGAGAGTGAGTGAGGAGAGAGTTAGTGAGGAGAGAGAGTGAGTGAGGAAGGAGAGAGGAGAGAGCGAGAGAGGAGAGAGAGTGAGGAGAGAGAGAGAGTGAGGAGAGAGAGAGTGGGGAGAGAGTGAGAAGAGAGAGTGAGAAAGAGAGAGTAGCGTGAGAGAGAGTGAGAGAGAGGAGAGAGAGAGGAGAGTGAGAGAAAGGAGAGGGAGAGAGAGTGAGAGAGAGGAGAGAGAGTGAGTGAGAGAGAATAAATAATGTGTGTGTGTCTGGATCTGCCGTTCCTGTGCGTAGCACTGTGTGTTTGAGAGCTGTGCTCACTTTTTCCTGGCAGTGCAGGGGTTACACGCTTAACTCACATCGCTCACTGCCAGTTTCTTGCTGAGCTCCTCTACCTATTACGCCCCCAGAATATCTGCCTTTCAGGTAGAGCGAAGCTTTTTCTGCACAATTATTACAAGTCCTTGACTGCATGCGGTACAGTTTATATATATATATATATATATATATATATATATATATATATATATATATATACATACATTGTGTGTTTGTTAGATATAATTTCATGTACTTATGAATTTTAGTAACACGTTTAAGGGCACGAGATAGTTTTAAGGGTACTGTGTTATTGTGGTATATAGACAATGAATAATGATGTTAAGAGGAGGGGTTTCATTGTGCACATAGGGGTCAATTGAGAGGACAAATACGAAATCTGAGACAGAATGAGGCAGATAGAAGTGAGAGAAAGGCATTTGAGGGATAGATTCAATAGTAAGATGTTAGCAGTTTCACTAATGTGAGACACTTTTTCTTCTTAAATGGAAAGAGTCCACAGCTGCATTCATTACTTTTGGGAAATAAGAACCTGACCACCAGGAGGAGGAGGCAAAGACACCCTAGCCAAAGGCTTAAATACTCCTCCCACTCCCCTCATCCCCCAGTCATTCTTTGCCTTTTTGTCCCAGGAGGTTGTCAGAGAAGTGTCAGAATTGAATTTGTTTCTTATGGAGGGTAGTACTTTTCGGCATGGGACGGGAGTTTTAAATAATCCTGTCAGTCTCTCAGTGAGGGCTTGGATGAAAGTTAGAGTCCAGAGATGCAGGAAGAGTCTTTCTGCGACACCATCCTGACTCATGTTAACAGCTCCTCAAGCAATCAGCGTTGTCGAACTTCTCTCCGCAGCCTGCTTTCTTCCCTCAAGTCCATGGCGGAGGCAATGCTTCACAGCATAGATTCCGATAAGATTGTTTAATTTTCTTTCTTTGTGAATGTACTGTACTAATGTTTTCCCGAGAGGCTACCACCTTGCGGGACTAACTTAACATAAGGGCCTCTGTGAGTCTCCTTTTAGTATCTTGGAATCAAGGGTTAATATCTACTGAGGGGAGTTATTGAACAGGTTTTTTTTTTCATGTTTGTTATGTGATTCAATCTGTAGTGTTAAATGGGCTCATGGCGTGGATCATAAAGGCCTTTGGAAGTGACGCGACCTTATGGTTGGACGCGTTTTTTTTTGACTATACGGTTTACCTTCTGGACGGGCATGATTACTTTCCGTTCTCCATTTCCGCATTCCTGACCGTGTGGCGATGGAGAAATTTTAATTTGCAGGGTCTGGTTCATAGGAGGTGGTGAGTGCCCCAGCCATTGTGGGTGTCAGGTGCCGTTTTGTTTTGTCTTAAAATAGTCGATGTTGGCATATTCTCTATCCTGTTATGGAGGATTCTAATGCTGAGACTGTTCAAATTTCAGACTCCGTTATGGAGGATTCTGATACTGAGACTATTCTAATTTCAGATTCAGCTTCTTCGTCCGGGGAAGAATCCGGACTGGCCTTGTTGACACATGTCAATCAGTTATGTTCGGTGTGCCGTATTAGAGCACCTGGTTCCTCTGGCTCTGGGAATCAAGGGTCAGCTGAGCCATCCGCCTCTGGGGGTCCTGTCCTCCAAGAGGCGAGTTCCCTACCGCTCCATACTTCTACACATGCAGGTAACCCAGATTATGAGTATTCCTCCATGCAGGGCGGCTTGTTCCCCCCGGAGGTTGCAGCATGTTTTCGCTTCCACATATTTTTGGCGATTATTCGTCTGCAGAGTCCAGACGTTTATGCACGATTGTGCTTGTGCCCTATTGTCCCGGGTCTACAGCCTTGGGGAGGGCCTGTACAGTGTGTAACTGTTCCTGAGTGTTGTACTTTTCGTTCCAGAGTTGCGCGCCTTCCTTACTCAGACATGTTTTTCAGTTATTAAATAATCCTATCCTTCTCGGATAGGGAAATTTTCAGTCTGCTTCGAATGGTGCACCTCATTAGACATGTGGGGATGATGTAATCTCCTAACTGTTCTTTGTGAGATCCTTCCCAGGTTTTTGGAAGATTAGGGCTCCGTTTGGCTGGTCCTGTGGTAGGCTTGTTTTCTTCTTGGGCATTAACCTACGGGTTGCCTTATATTTTCTTTTTATCCAATTAGGATGTCTTTTAATTTGTTTATTATGTCTTTCAGGAATTTTAAACTGGGATTGATACTCTCTGTTGCTTCTGCGGAAGTGTTTTTGGGGACATGTTAGTCATATGTTTGTCTGTTTTCCTTTCTTCCCCTCTGGTCCAGTCAAGGTGCAGAGTGTTCATGTTATCATTTGTTTTACATTTAACTAAGCATTCTAAAGGATCTGTGGGTCTGCAGGACAGGAAAGATTGTCTCAGTCCTTATAGCCTTCAATTTGGATGACTGGGTCAGTGGAGTTTCCACTGCGTCACTCTCTCTTGCGTCTGGTATTGTCGGACCCTAGAGTTCCTCCCCCACGTGGTGGAGACTTGAAAGGCTTAGCGCCTTCCTTCCGCTGAGTGAGTGGTTTGGCCTTTTTCTTTTGAGGCTCGGGGATTGTCCTTTTGGACTTGGTCCTCAGAAGCTAGTAGTTGAAGGGTAGTTCTGCTGCTTTGCAGTGGATGGTTTGCAGAATGTAACCAGCTGCAGCTGTTGCATGGGTACTGTCTTGCTGTTTTTCTGAGACTTTTTGGTCTTCCTCTGTGGTCTCCATGTTAGGTCTCCTTTTAGGGGCCTGGGAGATGTTTGTTCCCTGTTAGGGACACTGGGCGTGGTCTCCTTGGGCTTGCTTGGGGTTTCTCCCGGAACTGGGGATGGTGTGCGCCCCTTTCTCCCTGTGATCATCCGCTTGTACGGAGGTGATGTGAGACCAGCTTTTGCTCAAGTGGTTTTGACCTCAAGATATCCCCTTGCCTTATTGTCCTGAAGCTGTTAGTGCGTCTAGAAGCTCTAGCACCGTCGTACAACTTTTACCGCCTTAGCTCTTTTGGAGAGTGGGACTTCGGCAATCGGTGGTCTCTTCCTTTGGTCGGGACTTGTGAGTTTTTCTCGTTATTCGGGTTGATCTGGGTATTTAAAACCGCATCCGCGATTAATCGTGCAGCCCTAGTCCTTTTACTTGGATTACTTGACCTGGTCTTGGTTGGCCAGGTTTCTTTGAGTGCCATTGCTCATTGGGCTTGTTTTGCACCTTAGGCGATTTCCCTTGGTCAGCTTGCTGTAGTATCCATTGAATTCTCTGCTCTGCAGGTGAATTGGCTTGCAGCGTCACTGCTGCTACTATTGCACATTGGTTGCATGTTAGCAGGCTAGTTTTTATGGGAATCACTTTCAACAAGGCTTCTGAGTTTGGGATTGATCTCTCCTTTAGCCTGTGGCTTGTGGAAGGTGCTGCCTTTTGGCCCTTTCCCCTTCTTGAGTGAGAGCTTAGTCTCCTTTTTATGGAGATGTGGTCCTTTTCTTAGGGCTTCTCCTGGATCAGGAGATGGGACCTGTAAGTTTCCCTAGCTGAGAGGGATATTCTCTCTGGGTTGTTAAGTTCCATTTGGAGTCTTGCTGGCTATGTGTCAAGACTAAGTTGGACCTTTTTGCTAGATCCTTTGGGTCTACATTCCTGTTGTCTGTTCTAAGGAGTCGGGTTGCACCTGTGCTCTGTTGGATTGGCTGTGGCCATTCTTCCACTCATTTTTGAGCTGGTTTTGGGGTTCTTCTGTTCCCCTGTTTCAGACCTGCCGTTGCTGGGGCTGGCCCGGCTGGGAGTGGGTTCTGAGAGACGTTGTCATCTACAGGATCTAGGTGGGCATAGTAGCTATAGCTAGCTCCCTAAGCTTACAAGCAGAGGGTCTAGGATTGCTCCACCTCGGGTTCTGGGTGTCACTTCTCTTTCTTGTGGGACCTCCTGGAGGTTATGATTCCCCCTTTTTTGGAAAAAAAGGCGTCTTGGATTGCCTAGAGCAGTGCTTTCCAAACTGTGTGTCGTGACACATTAGTGTGTCGGCAGCAGTGTGTACCTGTGTCCCAGCTTCAGCACAAATTTTTTTTAATTTAATTTTTTTTTAAATTTTTATTTTGGTCTCAGACTTTACGCCGCCTGCTATGCATATCACGTGGTTGACACGTGATTGATACCTAGTGGATCACTGATCATCTTAACCTATTGGCGCAGCTTAGCGGGAACTGAAACTATTCACATTGGCTCCTTATTGCACATGTAGTCTCCTCAATCGGCTTGTGACTGCATGTGTAGTCAGTGAGTGGGACAGCTGTGTGTTTGCAGCACAGGCAGTAGTCAGTCTGACTCACAGAGCTCTGAGGGCGACAGCTTAAACGCTGAGCTGAAGTCAGAAGTCAAAGTGTTTTTTTTTTTTGCAGCTAGCTCCCAGCAGTGCATTGCTGCTCCTGTTCTTGATAGGAATTTTAAAGTTTTAGTGGAAGCTTAAAAATGCTTGATGATGAAATGCAAGTGTCTTTAGCTAATATTCCACCAAATATTCAGAAACTGTGTTCATACTATCAACCTCACACATCCATTAAAATATTAAGTAGCTATTGGTGATATTAATTTTTTAATTCTTGCACATACATACTGTACTTGTAAATACATTTCGTTGTTATATAATTTATGTATGTGTCCGTATATCTTAAAACAAATTAGTTTAACCTCCTGTTTGCTAGTACAACTGAATTACTGTGTCGCAAAATGATGTAGGTCTAAAAAGTGTGTCACTAACATGAAAAGTTTGGAAAGCTCTGGCCTAGAGTGTGCCTTCTGTCTGGGAGTTGTCTTTTGCAATCCGTTCTTTTGCTGGCCGCTTTTGGTCTCAGCAAGTTTTTCTCTGTGTCATCCTGAGGATGGCGGCGTGTTCTTGACTTAGGGTTTTTCATCTGGGTCTGTTACACGTTTTTTTGTAGCGGAATACTTTAGTGTTCCAAGTTCGGATGATGTGAGGACTCTGTCTTCTGTTGTCTTTTGGTGCTTTTGCACAACGTTTGAGAGAAAATTTCTCTGTTCCTATGCCCGGTCCTATGCCTCTGGTTTTTCCTGGTCTAGACGTAGTCTCCCCTTGTCCGTCGGGACCCATTTGGGCCTTTGTGAGCTGTGCTCGCTCTGGGGGGTTTTCCTTTATGGATTTGTGACCTTTCAGTTCTTCTGGTCCTATCCCTTTGGGAGTTTAGGCTGGTGTTCCCTTCTTTAGTGAGGGGTGAGTGGTGAGGGACCGACTGTTGGGCGACGGTGTCTCCTGGAGGCCTGTTGGCTCAGTTGAGTCCGATTTTGCGGTCTCTAGCTAGGCTCTGGACTACCTGCGGATCAGTGTCCTTGGGGGCTTTTTCCTTTTAAAGTTTTCTCGGCTTTGGGCGAAGCTGGGTTCTTTGTGGGCAGTGGCTTCAGGCTTGGTGCCCTCAGAATGAGCCACCTATTGTACCCTCCCGTCTTGGCATTCAGTCTCCTCTATAGCTTGGGTATTGTTTTCCCAAAAGTAATGAATGCAGCTGTGGATTCTTTACATTTAAGAAGAAAAACATAAATTATGCTTACCTGATAATTTCCTTTTCTTCTGATGGAAAGAGTCCACAGCTCCCCAGCCGTAATTTTTTATGTGGGGCGTCCTCATTTTATTCTTGTGGCACCTTTCACCCTGATATTTCATCTACTGTTCCTTGTTCCTCGGCAGAATGACTCTGGGAATGAGGGAAGTGGGAGGAGTATTTAAGCCTTTGGCTGGGGTGTCTTTGTACTTCCCAAAAGTAATGAATGCAGCTGTGGACTCTTTCCATCAGAAGAAAAGAAAATTATCAGGTAAGCATAATTTATGTTATTGTGGTACAGTTAACATCCTATTAGTGCTGCTTTTACAATGTGAGCATCTGAAAGTCTGATTTGTCTGACACGAGTTAAATAGTCAATGGTTAGTGTCTCATATTAGTGATACTGCCAGGGATTAGTGTCTCAAATTAGTGACACATCTAGTAATTAGTGGCTTATATTAGTGACACATCCAATAATTAATTTCTCATATTGATGAAACAGCCAGAGATTAGTGGCTCATATTAGTGACACAACCAGTGATTAGGGTCTCACACTAGTGACACATCCAGTAATTAGTGTATCATATTAGTGACAAGGCTAGTAATTAGGGTCTCATAAAAGTGACACAGCCAGTGATTATTGTCCCATATTAGTGAAACATCCAGTAATAATTGTCTCATATTAGTGACACAGCTAGTAATTAGGGTCTCATATAATTGACACAGCCAGTGATTTGGGTCTCATATTAGTGACACAGCTAGTAATT
Organism: Bombina bombina; assembly: GCF_027579735.1. Lineage (NCBI taxonomy): Eukaryota > Metazoa > Chordata > Amphibia > Anura > Bombinatoridae > Bombina > Bombina bombina. The sequence continues at coordinate 385,369,165 of NC_069505.1, forward strand.
ACGGTCTCACATTGGTGACACAGACAGTGAATAGTATCTCATGTTAATGACACAGTCAATAATTAGTGTTTCTTCTTGGTGACACAGACAGTAGTTAGTGTCTCATGTTGGTGACACAGCCAGTGTTTAGTGCCTCATGTCAGTGAAACAGTCAGTGATTAGTGTTTCTTCTTGGTGACACAGACAGTATTTAGTGCCTCATGTTGGTTACACAGTCAGTATTTAGTGCCTCATGTTGGTTACAAGGCCAGTGTTTAATGCCTCATGTTGGTGACACAGTCACTGATTAGTGTCTCAGGTTGGTGACACAGCCTGTAATTAGTGTCTCAGGTTGGTGACACAGCCAGTAATTAGTGCCTCATGTTGGTGACACAGTCGGTGATTAGTGCCTCATGTTGGTGACACAGTCAGTGATTAGTGTCTTATGTTGGTGACACAACCAGTGTTTAGCGTCTCATGTTGGTGACACAGCCATTGATTAGTGTCTCACATTGGTGACACAGCCATTAATTAGTGTCTCATGTTGGTGACACAGCCAGTAATTAGTGTTTCATGTTGGTGACACAGCCTGTTATTATTGTCTCATGTTGGTGACACAGCCAGTGTTTAGTGTCTCATGTTGGTAACACAGCCATTAATTAGTGTCTCATGTTGGTAACACAGCCAGTAATTAGTGTCTCATGTTGGTGACACAGCCAGTAATTAGTGTTTCATGTTGGTGACACAGCCTGTTATTATTGTCTCATGTTGGTGACACAGCCGGTAATTAGTGTCTTATGTTGGTGACACAGCCAGTGATTAGTGTCTCATGTTGGTGACACAGCCAGTAATTAGTGTTTCTTCTTGGTGACACAGCCGGTAATTAGTGTCTTATGTTGGTGACACAGCCAGTGATTAGTGTCTCATGTTGGTAACACAGCCAGTAATTAGTGTTTCTTCTTGGTGACACAGCCGGTAATTAGTGTCTTATGTTGGTGACACAGCCAGTAATTAGTGTCTCATGTTGGTAACACAACCAGTAATTAGTGGCTCATGTTGGTGACACAGCCAGTAATTAGTGTCTTATGTTGGTGACACAGCCAGTAATTAGTGTCTCATGTTGGTAACACAGCCAGTGTTTAGTGTCTCATGTTGGTGACACAGCCATTGATTAGTGTCTCACGTTGGTGACACAGCCATTAATTAGTGTCTCATGTTGGTGACACAGCCAGTAATTAGTGTCTCATGTTGATAACACAGCCAGTAATTAGTGTCTCATGTTGGTGACACAGCCAGTAATTAGTGTCTCATGTTGGTGATACAGCCAGTGATTAGTGTCTCATGTTGGTGACACAGCCAGTAATTAGTATCTCATGTTGATAACACAGCCAGTAATTAGTGTCTCATGTTGGTGACACAGCCAGTAATTAGTGTCTCATGTTGGTGACATAGCCAGTGTTTAGTGCCTCATGTTGGTGATACAGCCAGTAATTAGTGTTTCATGTTGGTGACACAGCCAGTTAATATTGTCTCATGTTGGTGACACAGCCAGTAATTAGTGTCTCATGTTGGTGACACAGCCAGTAATTAGTGTCTCATGTTGGTAACACAGCCAGTAATTAGTGTCTCACATTGGTGACACAGCCAGGAATTAGTGTTTCATGTTGGTGACACAGCCAGTAATTAGTGTCTCATGTTGATAACATAGCCAGTAATTAGTGTCTCACATTGGTGACACAGCCAGTAATTAGTGTCTCATGTTGGTGACACAGCCAGTGATTAGTGTCTCATGTTGGTGACACAGCCAGTAATTAGTGTCTCATGTTGGTAACACAACCAGTGATTAGTTTCTCACTTTGGTGACACAGCCAGTAATTAGTACCTCATGTTGGTGACACAGCCAGTAATTAGTACCTCATGTTGGTGACACAGCCAGTAATTAGTACCTCATGTTGGTGATACAGCCAGTGATTAGTGTCTCATGTTGGTGATACAGCCATTGTTTAGTGCTTCATGTTGGTGATACAGCCAGTGTTTAATGCCTCATGTTGGTGACACAGCCAGTGTTTAGTGCCTCATGTTGGTGATACAGCCAGTAATTAGTGTTTCATGTTGGTGACACAGCCAGTTATTATTGTCTCATGTTGGTGACACAGCCAGTGATTAGTGTCTCATGTTGGTGAAACAGCCAGTAATTAGTGTCTCATGTTGGTGACATAGCCAGTAATTAGTATCTCATGTTGGTGACATAGCCAGTGATAAGAGTCTCATGTTGGTGATACAGCCAGTGTTTAGTGCCTCATGTTTGTGACACAGTCAGTGATTAGTGTCTTATGTTTGTGACACAACCAGTGTTTAGTGTCTCATGTTGGTGACACAGCCAGTAATTAGTGTTTCATGTTGGTGACACAGCCAGTGTTTAATGCCTCATGTTGGTGACACAGCCAGTGTTTAGTGCCTCATGTTGGTGATACAGCCTGTTATTATTGTCTCATGTTGGTGAAACAGCCAGTGTTTAGTGTCTCATGTTGGTAACACAGCCAGTAATTAGTGTTTCTTCTTGGTGACACAGCCAGTAATTAGTGTCTTATGTTGGTGACACAGCCAGTGATTAGTGTCTCATGTTGGTGACACAGCCAGTGATTAGTCTCTCATGTTGATAACACAACCAGTGATTAGTGTCTCACTTTGGTGACACAGCCAGTAATTAGTATATCATGTTGGTGACACAGCCAGTAATTAGTATCTCATGTTGGTGACACAGTCAGTGATTAGTGTCTTATGTTGGTGAAACAACCAGTGTTTAATGTCTCATGTTGGTGACACAGCCATTGATTAGTGTCTCATGTTGGTGACACAGCCAGTAATTAGTGTTTCATGTTGGTGACACAGCCAGTTAATATTGTCTCATGTTGGTGACACAGCCAGTAATTAGTGTCTCATGTTGGTGACACAGCCAGTAATTAGTGTCTCATGTTGGTAACACAGCCAGTAATTAGTGTCTCACATTGGTGACACAGCCAGGAATTAGTGTTTCATGTTGGTGACACAGCCAGTAATTAGTGTCTCATGTTGATAACATAGCCAGTAATTAGTGTCTCACATTGGTGACACAGCCAGTAATTAGTGTCTCATGTTGGTGACACAGCCAGTGATTAGTGTCTCATGTTGGTGACACAGCCAGTAATTAGTGTCTCATGTTGGTAACACAACCAGTGATTAGTTTCTCACTTTGGTGACACAGCCAGTAATTAGTACCTCATGTTGGTGACACAGCCAGTAATTAGTACCTCATGTTGGTGACACAGCCAGTAATTAGTACCTCATGTTGGTGATACAGCCAGTGATTAGTGTCTCATGTTGGTGATACAGCCATTGTTTAGTGCTTCATGTTGGTGATACAGCCAGTGTTTAATGCCTCATGTTGGTGACACAGCCAGTGTTTAGTGCCTCATGTTGGTGATACAGCCAGTAATTAGTGTTTCATGTTGGTGACACAGCCAGTTATTATTGTCTCATGTTGGTGACACAGCCAGTGATTAGTGTCTCATGTTGGTGAAACAGCCAGTAATTAGTGTCTCATGTTGGTGACATAGCCAGTAATTAGTATCTCATGTTGGTGACATAGCCAGTGATAAGAGTCTCATGTTGGTGATACAGCCAGTGTTTAGTGCCTCATGTTGGTGACACAGTCAGTGATTAGTGTCTTATGTTTGTGACACAACCAGTGTTTAGTGTCTCATGTTGGTGACACAGCCAGTAATTAGTGTTTCATGTTGGTGACACAGCCATTAATTAGTGTCTCATGTTGGTGACACAGCCAGTAATTAGTGTTTCTTCTTGGTGACACAGCCAGTAATTAGTGTCTTATGTTGGTGACACAGCCAGTAATTAGTGTCTCATGTTGGTAACACAACCAGTAATTAGTGTCTCATGTTGGTGACACAGCCAGTGTTTAGTGTCTCATGTTGGTGACACAGCCATTGATTAGTGTCTCACGTTGGTGACACAGCCATTAATTAGTGTCTCATGTTGGTGACACAGCCAGTAATTAGTGTCTCATGTTGATAACACAGCCAGTAATTAGTGTCTCATGTTGGTGACACAGCCAGTAATTAGTGTCTCGTGTTGGTGACACAGCCAGTAATTAGTGTCTCATGTTGGTGATACAGTCAGTGATTAGTGTTTCATGTTGGTGACACAACCAGTGTTTAGTGTCTCATGTTGGTGACACAGCCAGTAATTAGTGTTTCATGTTGGTGACACAGCCTGTTATTATTGTCTCATGTTAGTGACACAGCCAGTGTTTAGTGTCTCATGTTGGTGACACAGCCAGTAATTAGTATCTCATGTTGGTGACACAGTCAGTGATTAGTATCTCATGTTGATAACACAACCAGTGATTAGTGTCTCACTTTGGTGACACAGCCAGTAATTAGTATCTCATGTTGGTGACACAGCCAGTAATTAGTATCTCATGTTGGTGACACAGTCAGTGATTAGTATCTCATGTTGGTGACACAGCCAGTAATTAGTATCTCATGTTGGTGACACAGTCAGTGATTAGTGTCTTATGTTGGTGAAACAACCAGTGTTTAATGTCTCATGTTGGTGACACAGCCATTGATTAGTGTCTCATGTTGGTGACACAGCCAGTAATTAGTGTCTCATGTTGGTGACAAAGCAAGTGATTAGTGTCTCATGTTGGTGACACAGTCAGTAATTAGTGTCTCATGTTGGTGACACAGCCAGTAATTAGTGTCTCATGTTGGTGACACAGCCAGTGATTAGTCTCTCATGTTGATAACACAACCAGTGATTAGTGTCTCACTTTGGTGACACAGCCAGTAATTAGTATATCATGTTGGTGACACAGCCAGTAATTAGTATCTCATGTTGGTGACACAGTCAGTGATTAGTGTCTTATGTTGGTGAAACAACCAGTGTTTAATGTCTCATGTTGGTGACACAGCCATTGATTAGTGTCTCATGTTGGTGACACAGCCAGTAATTAGTGTTTCATGTTGGTGACACAGCCAGTTAATATTGTCTCATGTTGGTGACACAGCCAGTAATTAGTGTCTCATGTTGGTGACACAGCCAGTAATTAGTGTCTCATGTTGGTAACACAGCCAGTAATTAGTGTCTCACATTGGTGACACAGCCAGGAATTAGTGTTTCATGTTGGTGACACAGCCAGTAATTAGTGTCTCATGTTGATAACATAGCCAGTAATTAGTGTCTCACATTGGTGACACAGCCAGTAATTAGTGTCTCATGTTGGTGACACAGCCAGTGATTAGTGTCTCATGTTGGTGACACAGCCAGTAATTAGTGTTTCATGTTGGTGACACAGCCAGTTAATATTGTCTCATGTTGGTGACACAGCCAGTAATTAGTGTCTCATGTTGGTGACACAGCCAGTAATTAGTGTCTCATGTTGGTAACACAGCCAGTAATTAGTGTCTCACATTGGTGACACAGCCAGGAATTAGTGTTTCATGTTGGTGACACAGCCAGTAATTAGTGTCTCATGTTGATAACATAGCCAGTAATTAGTGTCTCACATTGGTGACACAGCCAGTAATTAGTGTCTCATGTTGGTGACACAGCCAGTAATTAGTGTCTCATGTTGGTAACACAACCAGTGATTAGTTTCTCACTTTGGTGACACAGCCAGTAATTAGTACCTCATGTTGGTGACACAGCCAGTAATTAGTACCTCATGTTGGTGACACAGCCAGTAATTAGTACCTCATGTTGGTGATACAGCCAGTGATTAGTGTCTCATGTTGGTGATACAGCCATTGTTTAGTGCTTCATGTTGGTGATACAGCCAGTGTTTAATGCCTCATGTTGGTGACACAGCCAGTGTTTAGTGCCTCATGTTGGTGATACAGCCAGTAATTAGTGTTTCATGTTGGTGACACAGCCAGTTATTATTGTCTCATGTTGGTGACACAGCCAGTGATTAGTGTCTCATGTTGGTGAAACAGCCAGTAATTAGTGTCTCATGTTGGTGACATAGCCAGTAATTAGTATCTCATGTTGGTGACATAGCCAGTGATAAGAGTCTCATGTTGGTGATACAGCCAGTGTTTAGTGCCTCATGTTGGTGACACAGTCAGTGATTAGTGTCTTATGTTTGTGACACAACCAGTGTTTAGTGTCTCATGTTGGTGACACAGCCAGTAATTAGTGTTTCATGTTGGTGACACAGCCATTAATTAGTGTCTCATGTTGGTGACACAGCCAGTAATTAGTGTTTCATGTTGGTGACACAACCTGTTATTATTGTCTCATGTTGGTGACACAGCCAGTGTTTAGTGTCTCATGTTGGTAACACAGCCAGTAATTAGTGTTTCTTCTTGGTGACACAGCCAGTAATTAGTGTCTTATGTTGGTGACACAGCCAGTGATTAGTGTCTCATGTTGGTGACACAGCCAGTAATTAGTGTCTCATGTTGGTAACACAACCAGTAATTAGTGTCTCATGTTGGTAACACAACCAGTAATTAGTGTCTCATGTTGGTGACACAGCCAGTGTTTAGTGTCTCATGTTGGTGACACAGCCATTGATTAGTGTCTCACGTTGGTGACACAGCCATTAATTAGTGTCTCATGTTGGTGACACAGCCAGTAATTAGTGTCTCATGTTGATAACACAGCCAGTAATTAGTGTCTCATGTTGGTGACACAGCCAGTAATTAGTGTCTCGTGTTGGTGACACAGCCAGTAATTAGTGTCTCATGTTGGTGATACAGTCAGTGATTAGTGTTTCATATTGATAACACAACCAGTGATTAGTGTCTCACTTTGGTGACACAGCCAGTAATTAGTATATCATGTTGGTGACACAGCCAGTAATTAGTATCTCATGTTGGTGACACAGTCAGTGATTAGTGTCTTATGTTGGTGAAACAACCAGTGTTTAATGTCTCATGTTGGTGACACAGCCATTGATTAGTGTCTCATGTTGGTGACACAGCCAGTAATTAGTGTTTCATGTTGGTGACACAGCCAGTTAATATTGTCTCATGTTGGTGACACAGCCAGTAATTAGTGTCTCATGTTGGTGACACAGCCAGTAATTAGTGTCTCATGTTGGTAACACAGCCAGTAATTAGTGTCTCACATTGGTGACACAGCCAGGAATTAGTGTTTCATGTTGGTGACACAGCCAGTAATTAGTGTCTCATGTTGATAACATAGCCAGTAATTAGTGTCTCACATTGGTGACACAGCCAGTAATTAGTGTCTCATGTTGGTGACACAGCCAGTGATTAGTGTCTCATGTTGGTGACACAGCCAGTAATTAGTGTCTCATGTTGGTAACACAACCAGTGATTAGTTTCTCACTTTGGTGACACAGCCAGTAATTAGTACCTCATGTTGGTGACACAGCCAGTAATTAGTACCTCAGGTTGGTGACACAGCCAGTAATTAGTACCTCATGTTGGTGATACAGCCAGTGATTAGTGTCTCATGTTGGTGATACAGCCATTGTTTAGTGCTTCATGTTGGTGATACAGCCAGTGTTTAATGCCTCATGTTGGTGACACAGCCAGTGTTTAGTGCCTCATGTTGGTGACACAGCCAGTTATTATTGTCTCATGTTGGTGACACAGCCAGTGATTAGTGTCTCATGTTGGTGAAACAGCCAGTAATTAGTGTTTCATGTTGGTGACACAGCCTGTTATTATTGTCTCATGTTGGTGACACAGCCAGTGTTTAGTGTCTCATGTTGGTAACACAGCCAGTAATTAGTGTTTCATGTTGGTGACACAGCCAATAATTAGTGTCTTAAGTTGGTGACACAGCCAGTGATTAGTGTCACTTGTTGGTGACACAGCCAGTAATTAGTGTCTCATGTTGGTAACACAACCAGTAATTAGTGTCCCATGTTGGTAACACAACCAGTGATTAGTGTCTCAGGTTGGTGACACAGCCGGTAATTAGTGTCTCATGTTGGTGACACAGCCAGTAATTAGTGTCTCATGTTGGTGACACAGCCAGTAATTAGTGTCTCACATTGGTGACACAGCCAGTAATTAGTGTCTCATGCTGGTGACACAGCCAGTGATTAGTGTCTCATGTTGGTAACACAGCCAGTAATTAGTGTTTCATGTTGGTGACACAACCAGTAATTAGTGTTTCATGTTGATAACACAGCCAGTAATTAGTGTCTCACATTGGTGACGCAGCCAGTGATTAGTGTCTCACGTTGGTGACACAGCCAGTAATTAGTGCCTCATGTTGGTAACACAACCAGTGATTAGTTTCTCACTTTGGTGACACAGCCAGTAATTAGTATCTCATGTTGGTGACACAGCCAGTAATTACTACCTCATGTTGGTGATACAGCCAGTAATTAGTACCTCATGTTGGTGACACATCCAGTAATTAGTGCCTCATGTTGGTGACACAGCCGGTAATTAGTTTCTCATGTTGGTGACACAGCCAGTGATTAGTGTCTCATGTTGGTGACACAGCCAGTAATTAGTGCCTCATGTTGGTAACACAGCCAGTGATTAGTGCCTCATGTTGGTGACACAGCCAGTAATTAGTGTCTCATGTTGGTGATACAGCCAATAATTAGTACCTCATGTTGGTGACACATCCAGTAATTAGTGCCTCATGTTGGTGACACAGCCGGTAATTAGTTTCTCATGTTGATAACACAGCCAGTAATTAGTGTCTCATGTTGGTGACACAGCCAGTGATTAGTGTCTCATGTTGGTGACACAGCCAGTAATTAGTGCCTCATGTTGGTAACACAACCAGTGATTAGTTTCTCACTTTGGTGACACAGCCAGTAATTAGTATCTCATGTTGGTGATACAGCCAGTAATTAGTACCTCATGTTGGTGATACAGCCAGTAATTAGTACCTCATGTTGGTGACACATCCAGTAATTAGTGCCTCATGTTGGTGACACAGCCGGTAATTAGTTTCTCACTTTGGTGACACAGCCAGTAATTAGTATCTCATGTTGGTGACACAGCCAGTAATTAGTGTCTCATGTTGGTGACACAGCCAGTAATTAGTGTCTCATGTTCGTGACACAACCAGTGATTATTTTCTCACTTTGGTGACACAGCCAGTAATTAGTATCTCATGTTGGTGACACAGCCAGTAATTAGTACCTCATGTTGGTGATACAGCCAGTGATTAGTGTCTCATGTTGGTGATACAGCCAGTGTTTAGTGCCTCATGTTGGTGATACAGCCAGTGTTTAGTGCCTCATGTTGGTGATACAGCCAGTAATTCGTGTTTCTTCTTGGTGTCACAGACAGTATTTAGTGCCTCATGTTGGTTACACAGTCAGTATTTAGTGCCTCATGTTGGTTACAAGGCCAGTGTTTAATGCCTCATGTTGGTGACACAGTCACTGATTAGTGTCTCAGGATGGTGACACAGCCAGTAATTAGTGTCTCAGGTTGGTGACACAGCCAGTAATTAGTGTTTCTTCTTGGTGACAAAGCCGGTAATTAGTGTCTTATGTTGGTGACACAGCCAGTGATTAGTGTCTCATGTTGGTGACACAGCCAGTAATTAGTGTTTCTTCTTGGTGACACAGCCGGTAATTAGTGTCTTATGTTGGTGACACAGCCAGCGATTAGTGTCTTATGTTGGTAACACAGCCAGTAATTAGTGTTTCTTCTTGGTGACACAGCCGGTAATTAGTGTCTTATGTTGGTGACACAGCCAGTGATTAGTGTCTCATGTTGGTGACACAGCCAGTGATTAGTGTCTCATGTTGGTGACACAGCCAGTGATTAGTGTCTCATGTTGGTGACACAGCCAGTAATTAGTGTCTCATGTTGGTAACACAGCGAGTGTTTAGTGTCTCATGTTGGTGACACAGCCAGTGTTTAGTGTCTCACGTTGGTTACACAGCCATTGATTAGTGTCTCACGTTGGTGACACAGCCATTAATTAGTTTCTCATGTTGGTGACACAGCCAGTAATTAGTGTCTCATGTTGATAACACAGCCAGTAATTAGTGTCTCATGTTGGTGACACAGCCAGTAATTAGTGTCTCATGTTGGTGATACAGCCAGTGATTAGTGTCTCATGTTGGTGACATAGCCAGTAATTAGTATCTCATGTTGGTGATACAGCCAGTGTTTAGTGCCTCATGTTGGTGACACAGTCAGTGATTAGTGTCTTATGTTTGTGACACAACCAGTGTTTAGTGTCTCATGTTGGTAACACAGCCAGTAATTAGTGTTTCATGTTGGTGACACAGCCATTAATTAGTGTCTCATGTTGGTGACACAGCCAGTAATTAGTGTTTCATTTTGGTGACACAGCCTGTTATTATTGTCTCATGTTGGTGACACAGCCAGTGTTTAGTGTCTCATGTTGGTAACACAGCCAGTAATTAGTGTCTCATGTTGGTAACACAACCAGTAATTAGTGTCTCATGTTGGTAACACAACCAGTAATTAGTGTCTCATGTTGTTGACACAGCCAGTGTTTAGTGTCTCATGTTGGTGACACAGCCATTGATTAGTGTCTCACGTTGGTGACACAGCCATTAATTAGTGTCTCATGTTGGTGACACAGCCAGTAATTAGTGTCTCATGTTGATAACACAGCCAGTAATTAGTGTCTCATGTTGGTGACACAGCCAGTAATTAGTGTCTCATGTTGGTGATACAGCCAGTGATTAGTGTCTCATGTTGGTGACACAGCCAGTGATTAGTGTCTCATGTTGGTGAAACAGCCAGTAATTAGTGTTTTATGTTGGTGACACAGCCTGTTATTATTGTCTCATGTTGGTGACACAGCCAGTGTTTAGTGTCTCATGTTGGTAACACAGCCAGTAATTAGTGTTTCATGTTGGTGACAGAGCCAATAATTAGTGTCTTATGTTGGTGACACAGCCAGTGATTAGTGTCACTTGTTGGTGACACAGCCAGTAATTAGTGTCTCATGTTGGTAACACAGCCAGTAATTAGTGTCTCATGTTGGTAACACAACCAGTGATTAGTGTCTCAGGTTGGTGACACAGCCGGTAATTAGTGTCTCATGTTGGTGACACAGCCAGTAATTAGTGTCTCATGTTGGTGACACAGCCAGTAATTAGTGTCTCACATTGGTGACACAGCCAGTAATTAGTGTCTCATGCTGGTGACACAGCCAGTGATTAGTGTCTCATGTTGGTAACACAGCCAGTAATTAGTGTTTTATGTTGGTGACACAACCAGTAATTAGTGTTTCATGTTGATAACACAGCCAGTAATTAGTGTCTCACATTGGTGACGCAGCCAGTGATTAGTGTCTCATGTTGGTGACACAGCCAGTAATTAGTGCCTCATGTTGGTAACACAACCAGTGATTAGTTTCTCACTTTGGTGACACAGCCAGTAATTAGTATCTCATGTTGGTGATACAGCCAGTAATTAGTACCTCATGTTGGTGATACAGCCAGTAATTAGTACCTCATGTTGGTGACACATCCAGTAATTAGTGCCTCATGTTGGTGACACAGCCGGTAATTAGTTTCTCACTTTGGTGACACAGCCAGTAATTAGTATCTCATGTTGGTGACACAGCCAGTAATTAGTGTCTCATGTTGGTGACACAGCCAGTAATTAGTGTCTCATGTTGGTGACACAACCAGTGATTAGTGTCTCATGTTGGTGACACAGCCAGTAATTAGTGTCTCATGTTCGTGACACAACCAGTGATTATTTTCTCACTTTGGTGACACAGCCAGTAATTAGTATCTCATGTTGGTGACACAGCCAGTAATTAGTACCTCATGTTGGTGACACAGCCAGTAATTAGTACCTCATGTTGGTGATACAGCCAGTGATTAGTGTCTCATGTTGGTGATACAGCCAGTGTTTAGTGCCTCATGTTGGTGATACAGCCAGTGTTTAGTGTCTCATGTTGGTGATACAGCCAGTGTTTAGTGCCTCATGTTGGTGATACAGCCAGTAATTCGTGTTTCTTCTTGGTGTCACAGACAGTATTTAGTGCCTCATGTTGGTTACAAGGCCAGTGTTTAATGCCTCATGTTGGTGACACAGTCACTGATTAGTGTCTCAGGATGGTGACACAACCAGTAATTAGTGTCTCAGGTTGGTGACACAGCCAGTAATTAGTGCCTCATGTTGGTGACACAGTCGGTGATTAGTGCCTCATGTTGGTGACACAGTCAGTGATTAGTGTCGTATGTTGGTGACACAGCCATTGATTAGTGTCTCACGTTGGTGACACAGCCATTAATTAGTGTCTCATGTTGGTGACACAGCCAATAATTAGTGTTTCATGTTGGTGACACAGCCTGTTATTATTGTCTCATGTTGGTGACACAGCCAGTGTTTAGTGTCTCATGTTGGTAACACAGCCATTAATTAGTGTCTCATGTTGGTGACACAGCCAGTAATTAGTGTTTCATGTTGGTGACACAGCCTGTTATTATTGTCTCATGTTGGTGACACAGCCAGTGATTAGTGTTTCTTCTTGGTGACAAAGCCGGTAATTAGTGTCTCATGTTGGTGACACAGCCAGTAATTAGTGTTTCTTCTTGGTGACACAGCCGGTAATTAGTGTCTTATGTTGGTGACACAGCCAGCGATTAGTGTCTTATGTTGGTAACACAGCCAGTAATTAGTGTTTCTTCTTGGTGACACAGCCGGTAATTAGTGTCTTATGTTGGTGACACAGCCAGTGATTAGTGTTTCTTCTTGGTGACAAAGCCGGTAATTAGTGTCTCATGTTGGTGACACAGCCAGTAATTAGTGTTTCTTCTTGGTGACACAGCCGGTAATTAGTGTCTTATGTTGGTGACACAGCCAGTAATTAGTGTTTCTTCTTGGTGACACAGCCAGTAATTAGTGTCTCATGTTGGTAACACAGCGAGTGTTTAGTGTCTCATGTTGGTGACACAGCCAGTGTTTAGTGTCTCACGTTGGTGACACAGCCATTGATTAGTGTCTCACGTTGGTGACACAGCCATTAATTAGTGTCTCATGTTGGTGACACAGCCAGTAATTAGTGTTTCATTTTGGTGACACAGCCTGTTATTATTGTCTCATGTTGGTGACACAGCCAGTGTTTAGTGTCTCATGTTGGTAACACAGCCAGTAATTAGTGTTTCTTCTTGGTGACACAGCCGGTAATTAGTGTCTTATGTTGGTGACACAGCCAGTGATTAGTGTCTCATGTTGGTGACACAGCCAGTAATTAGTGTCTCATGTTGGTAACACAACCAGTAATTAGTGTCTCATGTTGGTAACACAACCAGTAATTAGTGTCTCATGTTGTTGACACAGCCAGTGTTTAGTGTCTCATGTTGGTGACACAGCCATTGATTAGTGTCTCACGTTGGTGACACAGCCATTAATTAGTGTCTCATGTTGGTGACACAGCCAGTAATTAGTGTCTCATGTTGGTAACACAACCAGTAATTAGTGTCTCATGTTGTTGACACAGCCAGTGTTTAGTGTCTCATGTTGGTGACACAGCCATTAATTAGTGTCTCATGTTGGTGACACAGCCAGTAATTAGTGTCTCATGTTGATAACACAGCCAGTAATTAGTGTCTCATGTTGGTGACACAGCCAGTAATTAGTGTCTCATGTTGGTGATACAGCCAGTGTTTAGTGCCTCATGTTGGTGACACAGTCAGTGATTAGTGCCTTATGTTTGTGACACAACCAGTGTTTAGTGTCTCATGTTGGTGACACAGCCAGTAATTAGTGTTTCATGTTGGTGACACAGCCTGTTATTATTGTCTCATGTTAGTGACACAGCCAGTGTTTAGTGTCTCATGTTGGTGACACAGCCAGTAATTAGTGTCTCATGTTGATAACACAGCCAGTAATTAGTGTCTCACATTGGTGACACAGCCAGTAATTAGTGTTTCATGTTGGCGACACAGCCAGTAATTAGTATATCATGCTGGTGACACAGCCAGTAATTAGTATCTCATGTTGATAACACAACCAGTGATTAGTGTCTCACTTTGGTGACACAGCCAGTAATTAGTATCTCATGTTGGTGACACAGCCAGTAATTAATATCTCATGTTGGTGACACAGTCAGTGATTAGTGTCTTATGTTGGTGAAACAACCAGTGTTTAATGCCTCATGTTGGTGACACAGCCATTGATTAGTGTCTCATGTTGGTGACACAGCCAGTAATTAGTGTCTCATGTTGGTGACACAGCCAGTGATTAGTGTCTCATGTTTGTGACACAGCCAGTAATTAGTGTCTCATGTTGATAACACAGCCAGTAATTAGTGTCTCATGTTGGTGACACAGCCAGTAATTAGTGTCTCATGTTGGTGATACAGCCAGTGATTAGTGTCTCATGTTGGTGACATAGCCAGTAATTAGTATCTCATGTTGGTGACATAGCCAGTGATAAGAGTCTCATGTTGGTGATACAGCCAGTGTTTAGTGCCTCATGTTGGTGACACAGTCAGTGATTAGTGTCTTATGTTTGTGACACAACCAGTGTTTAGTGTCTCATGTTGGTAACACAGCCAGTAATTAGTGTTTCATGTTGGTGACACAGCCATTAATTAGTGTCTCATGTTGGTGACACAGCCAGTAATTAGTGTTTCATTTTGGTGACACAGCCTGTTATTATTGTCTCATGTTGGTGACACAGCCAGTGTTTAGTGTCTCATGTTGGTAACACAGCCAGTAATTAGTGTTTCTTCTTGGTGACACAGCCGGTAATTAGTGTCTTATGTTGGTGACACAGCCAGTGATTAGTGTCTCATGTTGGTGACACAGCCAGTAATTAGTGTCTCATGTTGGTAACACAACCAGTAATTAGTGTCTCATGTTGGTAACACAACCAGTAATTAGTGTCTCATGTTGTTGACACAGCCAGTGTTTAGTGTCTCATGTTGGTGACACAGCCATTGATTAGTGTCTCACGTTGGTGACACAGCCATTAATTAGTGTCTCATGTTGGTGACACAGCCAGTAATTAGTGTCTCATGTTGATAACACAGCCAGTAATTAGTGTCTCATGTTGGTGACACAGCCAGTAATTAGTGTCTCATGTTGGTGATACAGCCAGTGATTAGTGTCTCATGTTGGTGACACAGCCAGTGATTAGTGTCTCATGTTGGTGAAACAGCCAGTAATTAGTGTTTTATGTTGGTGACACAACCAGTAATTAGTGTTTCATGTTGATAACACAGCCAGTAATTAGTGTCTCACATTGGTGACGCAGCCAGTGATTAGTGTCTCATGTTGGTGACACAGCCAGTAATTAGTGCCTCATGTTGGTAACACAACCAGTGATTAGTTTCTCACTTTGGTGACACAGCCAGTAATTAGTATCTCATGTTGGTGATACAGCCAGTAATTAGTACCTCATGTTGGTGATACAGCCAGTAATTAGTACCTCATGTTGGTGACACATCCAGTAATTAGTGCCTCATGTTGGTGACACAGCCGGTAATTAGTTTCTCACTTTGGTGACACAGCCAGTAATTAGTATCTCATGTTGGTGACACAGCCAGTAATTAGTGTCTCATGTTGGTGACACAGCCAGTAATTAGTGTCTCATGTTGGTGACACAACCAGTGATTAGTGTCTCATGTTGGTGACACAGCCAGTAATTAGTGTCTCATGTTCGTGACACAACCAGTGATTATTTTCTCACTTTGGTGACACAGCCAGTAATTAGTATCTCATGTTGGTGACACAGCCAGTAATTAGTACCTCATGTTGGTGACACAGCCAGTAATTAGTACCTCATGTTGGTGATACAGCCAGTGATTAGTGTCTCATGTTGGTGATACAGCCAGTGTTTAGTGCCTCATGTTGGTGATACAGCCAGTGTTTAGTGTCTCATGTTGGTGATACAGCCAGTGTTTAGTGCCTCATGTTGGTGATACAGCCAGTAATTCGTGTTTCTTCTTGGTGTCACAGACAGTATTTAGTGCCTCATGTTGGTTACACAGTCAGTATTTAGTGCCTCATGTTGGTTACAAGGCCAGTGTTTAATGCCTCATGTTGGTGACACAGTCACTGATTAGTGTCTCAGGATGGTGACACAGCCAGTAATTAGTGTCTCAGGTTGGTGACACAGCCAGTAATTAGTGCCTCATGTTGGTGACACAGTCGGTGATTAGTGCCTCATGTTGGTGACACAGTCAGTGATTAGTGTCGTATGTTGGTGACACAACCAGTGTTTAGTGTCTCATGTTGGTGACACAGCCATTAATTAGTGTCTCACGTTGGTGACACAGCCATTAATTAGTGTCTCATGTTGGTGACACAGCCAATAATTAGTGTTTCATGTTGGTGACACAGCCTGTTATTATTGTCTCATGTTGGTGACACAGCCAGTGTTTAGTGTCTTATGTTGGTAACACAGCCATTAATTAGTGTCTCATGTTGGTGACACAGCCAGTAATTAGTGTTTCATGTTGGTGACACAGCCTGTTATTATTGTCTCATGTTGGTGACACAGCCAGTGATTAGTGTTTCTTCTTGGTGACAAAGCCGGTAATTAGTGTCTTATGTTGGTGATACAGCCAGTGATTAGTGTCTCATGTTGGTGACACAGCCAGTAATTAGTGTTTCTTCTTGGTGACACAGCCGGTAATTAGTGTCTTATGTTGGTGACACAGCCAGCGATTAGTGTCTTATGTTGGTAACACAGCCAGTAATTAGTGTTTCTTCTTGGTGACACAGCCGGTAATTAGTGTCTTATGTTGGTGACACAGCCAGTGATTAGTGTCTCATGTTGGTGACACAGCCAGTGATTAGTGTCTCATGTTGGTGACACAGCCAGTGATTAGTGTCTCATGTTGGTGACACAGCCAGTAATTAGTGTCTCATGTTGGTAACACAGCGAGTGTTTAGTGTCTCATGTTGGTGACACAGCCAGTGTTTAGTGTCTCACGTTGGTGACACAGCCATTGATTAGTGTCTCACGTTGGTGACACAGCCATTAATTAGTGTCTCATGTTGGTGACACAGCCAGTAATTAGTGTCTCATGTTGATAACACAGCCAGTAATTAGTGTCTCATGTTGGTGACACAGCCAGTAATTAGTGTCTCATGTTGGTGATACAGCCAGTGATTAGTGTCTCATGTTGGTGACATAGCCAGTAATTAGTATCTCATGTTGGTGACATAGCCAGTGATAAGAGTCTCATGTTGGTGATACAGCCAGTGTTTAGTGCCTCATGTTGGGGACACAGTCAGTGATTAGTGTCTTATGTTTGTGACACAACCAGTGTTTAGTGTCTCATGTTGGTAACACAGCCAGTAATTAGTGTTTCATGTTGGTGACACAGCCATTAATTAGTGTCTCATGTTGGTGACACAGCCAGTAATTAGTGTTTCATTTTGGTGACACAGCCTGTTATTATTGTCTCATGTTGGTGACACAGCCAGTGTTTAGTGTCTCATGTTGGTAACACAGCCAGTAATTAGTGTTTCTTCTTGGTGACACAGCCGGTAATTAGTGTCTTATGTTGGTGACACAGCCAGTGATTAGTGTCTCATGTTGGTGACACAGCCAGTAATTAGTGTCTCATGTTGGTAACACAACCAGTAATTAGTGTCTCATGTTGGTAACACAACCAGTAATTAGTGTCTCATGTTGTTGACACAGCCAGTGTTTAGTGTCTCATGTTGGTGACACAGCCATTGATTAGTGTCTCACGTTGGTGACACAGCCATTAATTAGTGTCTCATGTTGGTGACACAGCCAGTAATTAGTGTCTCATGTTGATAACACAGCCAGTAATTAGTGTCTCATGTTGGTGACACAGCCAGTAATTAGTGTCTCATGTTGGTGATACAGCCAGTGATTAGTGTCTCATGTTGGTGACACAGCCAGTAATTAGTATCTCATGTTGGTGACATAGCCAGTGATAAGAGTCTCATGTTGGTGATACAGCCAGTGTTTAGTGCCTCATGTTGGTGACACAGTCAGTGATTAGTGCCTTATGTTTGTGACACAACCAGTGTTTAGTGTCTCATGTTGGTGACACAGCCAGTAATTAGTGTCTCATGTTGATAACACAGCCAGTAATTAGTGTCTCACATTGGTGACACAGCCAGTAATTAGTATATCATGCTGGTGACACAGCCAGTAATTAGTATCTCATGTTGATAACACAACCAGTGATTAGTGTCTCACTTTGGTGACACAGCCAGTAATTAGTATCTCATGTTGGTGACACAGCCAGTAATTAGTATCTCATGTTGGTGACACAGTCAGTGATTAGTGTCTTATGTTGGTGAAACAACCAGTGTTTAATGCCTCATGTTGGTGACACAGCCATTGATTAGTGTCTCATGTTGGTGACACAGCCAGTAATTAGTGTCTCATGTTGGTGACACAGCCAGTGATTAGTGTCTCATGTTGGTGACACAGCCAGTAATTAGTGTCTCATGTTGGTAACACAACCAGTGATTAATGTCTCATGTTGGTGACACAGTCAGTGATTAGTGTCTTATGTTGTTGAAACAACCAGTGTTTAATGTCTCATGTTGGTGACACAGCCATTGATTAGTGTCTCATGTTGGTGACACAGCCAGTAATTAGTGTCTCATGTTGGTAACACAGCCAGTGATTAGTGTCTCATGTTGGTGACACAGCCAGTGATTAGTGTCTCATGTTGGTGACACAGCCAGTAATTAGTGTCTCATGTTGGTAACACAACCAGTGATTAGTGTCTCATGTTGATAACACAACCAGTGTTTAATGTCTCATGTTGATAACACAACCAGTGATTAGTGTCTCACTTTGGTGACACAGCCAGTAATTAGTATATCATGTTGGTGACACAGCCAGTAATTAGTATCTCATGTTGGTGACACAGCCAGTGATTAGTGTCTCATGTTGGTGACACAGCCAGTAATTAGTGTCTCATGTTGGTAACACAACCAGTGATTAGTGTCTCATGTTTGTGACACAGTCAGTGATTAGTGTCTTATGTTGGTGAAACAACCAGTGTTTAATGTCTCATGTTGGTGAAACAACCAGTGTTTAATGTCTCATGTTGGTGACACAGCCAGTAATTAGTGTTTCATGTTGGTGACACAGCCAGTTAATATTGTCTCATGTTGGTGACACAGCCAGTAATTAGTGTCTCATGTTGGTGACACAGCCAGTAATTAGTGTCTCATGTTGGTAACACAGCCAGTAATTAGTGTCTCACATTGGTGACACAGCCAGGAATTAGTGTTTCATGTTGGTGACACAGCCAGTAATTAGTGTCTCATGTTGATAACATAGCCAGTAATTAGTGTCTCACATTGGTGACACAGCCAGTAATTAGTGTCTCACATTGGTGACATAGCCAGTAATTAGTGTCTCACATTGGTGACACAGCCAGTAATTAGTGTCTCATGTTGGTGACACAGCCAGTGATTAGTGTCTCATGTTGGTGACACAGCCAGTAATTAGTGCCTCATGTTGGTAACACAACCAGTGATTAGTTTCTCACTTTGGTGACACAGCCAGTAATTAGTACCTCATGTTGGTGATACAGCCAGTAATTAGTACCTCATGTTGGTGACACAGCCAGTAATTAGTGCCTCATGTTGGTAACACAACCAGTGATTAGTTTCTCACTTTGGTGACACAGCCAGTAATTAGTATCTCATGTTGGTGATACAGCCAGTGTTTATTGCCTCATGTTTGTGATACAGTCAGTGTTTAGTGCCTCATGTTGGTGATACAGCCAGTAATTAGTGTCTCATGTTGGTGATACAGCCAGTGTTTATTGCCTCATGTTTGTGATACAGCCAGTGTTTAGTGCCTCATGTTGGTGATACAGCCAGTGTTTAGTGCCTCATGTTGGTGATACAGCCAGTAATTAGTGTCTCATGTTGGTGATACAGCCAGTGTTTAGTGCCTCATGTTGGTGATACAGCCAGTGTTTAGTGCCTCATGTTGGTGATACAGCCAGTGTTTAGTGCCTCGTGTTGGTGATACAGCCAGTGTTTAGTGCCTCATGTTGGTGATACAGCCAGTGTTTAGTGCCTCATGTTGGTGATACAGCCAGTGTTTAGTGCCTCATGTTGGTGATACAGCCAGTGTTTAGTGCCTCATGTTGGTGATACAGTCAGTGATTAGTGCATCATGTTGGTAACACAACCAGTGATTAGTTTCTCACTTTGGTGACACAGCCAGTGTTTAGTGCCTCATGTTGGTGATACAGCCAGTAATTAGTGTCTCATGTTGGTAACACAACCAGTGATTAGTGTCTCAGGTTGGTGACACAGCCAGTGATTAGTGTCTCAGGTTGGTGACACAGCCGGTAATTAGTGTCTCAGGTTGGTGACACAGCCAGTGATTAGTGTTTCACTTTGGTGACACAGCCAGTAATTAGTATCTCATGTTGGTGACACAGCCAGTGATAAGAGTCTCATGTTGGTGATACAGCCAGTGTTTAGTGTCTCATGTTGGTGACACAGCCAGTGATTAGTGTCTCAGGTTGGTGACACAGCCAGTAATTAGTGTCTCAGGTTGGTGACACAGCCAGTAATTAGTGTCTCAGGTTGGTGACACAGCCAGTGATTAGTGTCTCAGGTTGGTGACACAGCCAGTGATTAGTGTCTCAGGTTGGTGACACAGCCAGTAATTAGTGTCTCATGTTGATGACACAGCCAGTAATTGGTGCCTCATATTGGTGACACAGCCAGTAATTAGTTTTTCATGTTGGTTACACAGCCGGTAATTAGTGTCTCATGTTGGTGACAAAGCCAGTAATTAGTGTCTCATGTTAATGACATAGCCAGTAATTAGTGTCTCATGTTAATGACATAGCCAGTAATTAGTGTCTCATGTTAATGACACAGCCAGTAATTAGTGTCTCATGTTAATGACACAGCCAGTAATTAGTGTCTCATGTTAATGACACAGCCAGTAATTAGTGTCTCATGTTAATGACACAGCCAGTAATTAGTGTCTCATGTTAATGACACAGCCAGTAATTAGTGTCTCATGTTAATGACACAGCCAGTAATTAGTGTTTCATGTTAATGACACAGCCAGTAATTAGTGTCTCATGTTAATGACACAGCCAGTAATTAGTGTCTCATGTTAATGACACAGCCAGTAATTAGTGTCTCATGTTAATGACACAGCCAGTAATTAGTGTCTCAGGTTGGTGACACAGCCAGTAATTAGTGTCTCCTGTTAATGACACAGCCAGTAATTAGTGTCTCATGTTGGTGACACAGCCAGTAATTTGTGTCTCATGTTGGTGACACAGTCAGTAATTTGTGTCTCATGTTGGTGACACAGTCAGTAATTTGTGTCTCATGTTGGTGACACAGTCAGTAATTTGTGTCTCATGTTGGTGACACAGCCGGTAATTAGTGTCTCATGTTAATGACACAGCCAGTAATTAGTATCTCATGTTAATGACCAAGCCAGTATTTAGTGTCTCATGTTGGTGACACAGCCGGTAATTAGTGTCTCAGGTTGGTGACACAGCCTGTAATTAGTATCTCATGTTAATGACACAGCCTGTAATTAGTATCTCATGTTAATGACACAGTCAGTAATTGTTGTCTCATGTTAATGACACAGCCAGTGTTTAGTGTCTCATGTTAGTGACACAGCTGGTAATTAGTGTCTCATGTTAATGACACAGCCGGTAATTAGTGTCTTATGTTAATGACACAGCCAGTAATTAGTGTCTCATGTTAATGACACAGCCTGTAATTAGTATCTCATGTTAATCACACAGCCAGTAATTAGTGTCTCATGTTAATGACACAGCCGGTAATTAGTGTCTTATGTTAATGACACAGCCAGTAATTAGTGTCTCATGTTGGTGACACAGACAGTAATTAGTATCTCATGTTAATCACACAGCCAGTAATTAGTGTCTCATGTTAATGACATAGCCAGTAATTAGTGTCTCATGTTAATGACACAGCCAGTAATTAGTGTCTCATGTTGGTGACACATCCAGTAATTAGTATCTCATGTTAATCACACAGCCAGTAATTAGTGTCTTATGTTAATGACACAGCCAGTAATTAGTGTCTCATGTTGGTGACACAGCCAGTAATTAGTGTCTCATGTTGGTGACACAGCCAGTAATTAGTGTCTCATGTTGGTGACACATCCAGTAATTAGTGTCTCATGTTAATCACACAGCCAGTAATTAGTGTCTTATGTTAATCACACAGCCAGTGATTAGTGTCTCATGTTGGTGACACAGCCAGTAATTAGTGTCTCATGTTGGTGACACAGCCAGTAATTAGTGTCTCATGTTGGTGACACAGCCGGTAATTAGTGTCTCATGTTGGTGACACAGCCGGTAATTAGTGTCTCATGTTGGTGACACAGCCGGTAATTAGTGTCTCATGTTGGTGACACAGCCGGTAATTAGTGTCTCATGTTGGTGACACAGCCAGTAATTAGTGTCTCATGTTGGTGACACAGCCGGTAATTAGTGTCTCAGGTTGGTGACACAGCCAGTAATTAGTGTCTCATGTTAATGACACAGTCAGTAATTAGTGTCTCATGTTAATGACACAGTCAGTAATTAGTGTCTCATGTTGATAACACAACCAGTAATTAGTGTCTCATGTTGGTGACACAGCCAGTAATTAGTGTCTCATGTTGGTGACACAGCCGGTAATTAGTGTCTCATGTTGGTGACACAGCCGGTAATTAGTGTCTCATGTTGGTGACACAGCCGGTAATTAGTGTCTCAGGTTGGTGACACAGCCAGTAATTAGTGTCTCATGTTAATGACACAGCCAGTAATTAGTGTCTCATGTTGATAACACAACCAGTAATTAGTGTCTCATGTTAATGACACAGCCAGTAATTAGTGTCTCATGTTGATAACACAACCAGTAATTAGTGTCTCATGTTGATAACACAGCCAGTAATTAGTGTCTCATGTTGGTAACACAACCAGTGATTAGTGTCTCATGTTGATAACACAACCAGTAATTAGTGTCTCATGTTAATGACACAGCCAGTAATTAGTGTCTCATGTTGATAACACAACCAGTAATTAGTGTCTCATGTTGATAACACAGCCAGCAATTAGTGTCTCATGTTGATAACACAGCCAGTAATTAGTGTCTCATGTTGGTAACACAACCAGTGATTAGTGTCTCATGTTGATAACACAACCAGTGATTAGTGTCTCATGTTGATAACACAGCCAGTAATTAGTGTCTCATGTTGATAACACAACCAGTGATTAGTGTCTCATGTTGATAACACAGCCAGTAATTAGTGTCTCATGTTGATAACACAGCCAGTAATTAGTGTCTCATGTTGATAACACAACCAGTAATTAGTGTCACATGTTGGTGACACAGACGGTAATTAGTATCTCATGTTAATGACACAGCCAGTAATTAGTGTCACATAAAATGGGGAATTTATAAAGATTTGTACCCGTTCCTATTCACAGCTGCTTGCGACTCAATTTTAACAAATGGAGCCGCCTCTGTCTTGTGTTGGTTCACTTTGTGGTGGAAAGAGTGAGTTTCACTGTAAAGGAAACCTTTATTGTATTGTTTCTCTCCATTGCTAGCGGTTTGTGTTGAGGGGTAAGATTTAGTGTATTGGATACCACACACAACTATACATGCAGGAATCCTGCTAACAAAACACTACTGTAGGTCCCCAAGGCAGAACATACAGTGATGTGAGATGTCATCGCAGAAAATGCAGCATGTCTGCAGAAAGAACAGGACACATGCAGGAACTGTTAGCGCTTGAACTTTGTAGTGCTGCTCCACATTAGACAGTTCTCTTCAAACAGAGCTGTGCTCTGGCTGCACTGTATACATTTTCCTTAACACAGTGCATCTAGGGCAAAGTGCTGTTTGAAGTGAGCAGTCAAATATGCAGTAAACCTGCAGCACATTGCTTGTTAATGGGCTCTCAGAGATTTTTTTCAAATCTGCTCCTTAGCCTTTCCCAGTCTGCAAAGCTGTTTATTCTGAATGTAAGAGCACTGCATCTTTTTATTACTACATTTCTATGTTAGACCAAGAGAAAAGGAAAAATATTTATTAAAGAGACATTTTTAAATGTCTTTTTTTTGTATGCAGCTAATTTGCAATGCAATTTTCAACTACTGCACTATATTATAAAACATTAAAAATTCCTTTATTCTTCAGTTAACCAACACATTGCAATTAAACTGGTGCCTTAGTGTAGCTGTCTAATTTAAAATTGAATTTTATTTAAAAATGACCTGCAGAAACATTTTCACTAAAAAAATCTCATCGCAGAAAGTAAAGAAAAGTTCTGCCTCTGGGCTGTAGGTGACGCAATTCTCAAGAAATGAAGAACATGATCTCAAGTATCAGCAAACCCATAAGCGTCTATAAATCTAGGCCAGTACATCTTATGTTGTGTGATTCTGGAATCACTATTACTTTGTCATTTTGTAATTATTATTTTATAATGGCTCACTCTTTGTTATCCTGGTAGAAAATCTTATTATAAAAAAGTAGTTTAGAATATATTTTTATATATCTCCCTTACTCTTCTGTTATGGTGCTCATGAGTGGTATTTAATGGGACATTCCTTTGTTTTGCAGAAACTGGCAGAGGCTGCAGAGAATTTTCAGAAGGCTCACCGATGGCAAGATAATATAAGGGTAAGGTTTTACTGCACTTCTTACTCTCTGCCGGCCCCTCACTTTACACCTCCTCACTGCCAGACCCTCACCCTACATATCTCCCTACTACCAGCCCCTCACCCTACACCTCCTCACACCCAGTCCCTCACCCTATATCTCCTTACTCCCAGCCCCTCACCCTACACCTCCTCACACTCAACCCCTCACCCTATATATCCTTACTCCCAAAACCTCACATCCAGCCCCTTACCCTACACCTCCTTACACCCAGCCCCTCACCCTATATCTCCTTACTCCCAGCCCCTCACCCTACACCTTCTCATGCTGAGCCCCGAACCCTATATCTCCTCACTGCCAGACCCTCACCCTACATATCTCCCCACTACCAGCCCCATAACTTACACCTCCTCACACCCAGCCCCTCACCCTATCTCTCTTAACTCCCAGACCCTCACCCTACATATCTACTCGTTCCCAACCCCATTATCCTACATATCTTCTCACTCCCAGCCCCTTACACTATATCTTCGCACTCCCAGCCCCTCACCCTA
This sequence comes from Bombina bombina, assembly GCF_027579735.1. NCBI lineage: Eukaryota > Metazoa > Chordata > Amphibia > Anura > Bombinatoridae > Bombina > Bombina bombina. The sequence continues at coordinate 385,394,281 of NC_069505.1, forward strand.
TATCTCCTCACTCCTAGCCCCTCACCCTACATACAGTATCTCCTCACTACTAGCCCCTCAAGCTACATATCTCCTTATTCCCAGCCCCTCACCCTACATATCTCGTCACTACCAGCCCCTCATCCTACATATCTCTTCACTACCAACCCCTCACCCTACAACTCCTCACACCCAGCCCCTCACCCTACATGTCTCCTCACTACCAGTCCCTCATCCTAAATATCTCCTCACTACCAGCCCGTCATCCTACATATCTCCCTACTACCAGCCCCTTAGCCTACATATCTCCCTACTACCAGCCCCTCACCCTACATCTCCTCCTTTCTGTTAGCCTCTCACCATATACCTCCTCCTAACTGCAAGTCCCTCACCCTACACCTTCTGACACCCAACCCCTCACCTTATACCTCCTCTTCACTACCAGCCCCTCACCTTACCACCACCTCCTTACTGTCAGCTCCTCACACTACACCTCCTCCTCACTGCAAGTCCCTCACCCTACACCTCCTACTCACTGCAAGTCCCTTATCCTACACCTCCTACTCACTGCAAGTCACTCACTCTACACCTCCTACTCAATGTCAGGATGTCACCCAACACCTCCCCCTACTGACGGCCCCTCTCCCTACATCGCCTTCTTACATAACAATATACCTTCCCCTTACCGTGTAGTCCACATATCATAGTCTGTCTTCAGTGTTATATTATTCTCTCTTTCTTTGCCCTCTATCCATTTCCAATCCAGAATTCCCTTTCTCACTCTCACCTGCTCAGTATTCTTTTTTGTGTTGTTTTTTTTCTCTCATGCCCAATATTCCTCCTTTCTATCGCACTCTCTCCCTTGCTCCTGCCAGCCCTAATGAAAGTGAATGAGGTAATTTTGATCTCATTTTCAGTTGCCCAATGTCAGTGCTCAGACATAATAACAAACAGGAGGTGAAGGGCACTCCGGAGCGCAAGCCCCCCGCTGCAGAATGACATGCAGAGGCTAGGTGTGTCTGAGAGAGAGCGAGAGGGGGGAGAGACAGAGAAAGGATAAGGAAATGTGAGGGAGAGACGAGAAATGTGATGGAGAGAGGAGAAGCATGATGAGGGGAAGGTGAAGGTAGAGAAATGTGATGGTGGATGTAGGGGGAATGGTAAGGAAGAGGGGCATATAGGTGAGGATGAGAGGAGCAACATGAGTGGGAGTGAGAGAGAAGAGAAAATGTGAAGGAGAAGCTGAAATATGTGGGGTGTAGGGTATAGAGAAATTAGAGGTAGGGGGAGAGAAAGGGAAAAGAGTAAATGAGAAGGAGAAAGAAGAGCAAAATGAGAGGGAGTAAAGAAAAAAGTAGGAGAAATGTGTGGTGAGTGGAGAGAAATGAGAGGAGAGAAGGGAAAATGAGAAGGACAAGATAGATTAGAATGGGATGAATAGAAATTAGAGGCCATGAGGGGAGAGAAACTAATGATTTAGGGTAGAGAGGAATGGTAGAGGGGAGAAGGAATGGGAGAGGGGAGAAGGAATGGGAGAGGGGAGAAGGAATGGGAGAGGGGAGAAGGAATGGGAGAGGGGAGAAGGAATGGGAGAGGGGAGAAGGAATGGGAGAGGGGAGAAGGAGTGGGAGAGGGGAGAAGGAGTGGGAGAGGGGAGAAGGAGTGGAAGAGGTAAGAAGGAATGGGAGAGGGGAGAAGGAATGGAAGAGGTAAGAAGGAATGGGAGAGGGGAGAAAGAATGGAAGAGGGGAGAAGGAATGGGGGAGGGGAGAAGGAGTGGGAGAGGGAAGAAAGGAAAGGAATGGGGATAGCAGAACAAGAGGGAAAGGAAAATGAACAATGGGAGAGGGGAGAGAGGAATGGCAGGGAGAGGGGAGAGAGGAATGATGGGGAGACAGGAGCAAGAGGAAAAGAAAAGTTATGGATGGGAGAGGGGAGAGAGGAATTGGAGAGGGAAGAAAAGAATTGGAGAGGGGAGAAGGAATGGGAGGGGGATAGCAGAACAAGAGGGAAAGAAAAATGAACAATGGGAGAGAGGAACGACAGGGAGAGGGGAGAGAGGAATGAGGGGGAGACAGGAGCAAGAGGGAAAGAAAAGTTATGGATGGGAGAGAGAAATGGGAGAGGGGAACAAGGAATGAGATTGGGTGGGACCCAGCGTACAGATGGCAGCTGTGCATCAGTATACAGCACACATAAAGCAGACACGCCTGTATAATGCTACCTAACACATCACACACTCTGTCTACACTGCGCACCTTTCATTTTTTGGCCTCTGGGTCCTATAGAGCACTGTGTCCTTTAAGTAGTGTCTGTAGGGGATGCACATTAAAAAACCTGGCTAGTTGATTCTCATATAAAGAAATGAGTGCACTGCAAGCATACTGACAGCCTGTTAGAGATAATTGTGTGAAATATGTACTGAGAGGGAAAGGAGAGAGGGGAAATGAAAGGAACAGTAAGACCCATTTTTTTTTTTCATGATTTGGATAGAACATAAAAAATTTAAACAACTTTCCAATTTACTTCTATTATCAACTTTGTTTCATTCTCTTGTTATCCTTTGCTGAAGGAACAGCATTGCACTACTGGCAGCTAGCTGAGCACATCTAGTTAGCCAATCACAAGAGACAAATGTGTGCAGGCACCAATCAGCAGCTAGCTCTCACTAGTGTAGCATATGTGCATATTTTTCTTCAAAAAGGGATACCAAGAGAACGAAGCACATTTAACAATAGAAGTGAATATAAAAATGTCTTAAAATTACTTGCTCTACCTGAATCATGAAAGGTTAATTTTGACTTTCCTATCCCTTTAAAGAAACAATAGATAAATAAATAAAAACTAGCAATAGAAGATATGTTTTGCAATCTGTACCCCATGCACTAAAGATATCTAGATTTGTGGACAACTTTTGTGACCTAGAAAGAACCTTGAAGTAGGATCTCTACACAAATATTGAGCTAGATGCACAAACGCTTGTGAGATTCAGAATTAATTGCTAATTACTTCACCAATTTTTTCCGGTGTTTTGTTTGTGGACGCTCCTGCCATAATATCTATAGCTGCGGGAGGTGCCCAATACCTGGTACTTCTCACATCAAACAAGAACCACTAGCAATGCGGAAAAACATTTATTACAACAGCCACATGTGTTTGTAAGTGTAAAATATTTGCATGTCAGTTTTGTTAGGGTTAAATTGTCCCGCTTGATTGGACGCTAGGTGTCTCCAGGGCGGGCTCTGGGCGTTCCGGGGGCGCTCTAGAGGTGCGGCCGAGATTTTCCACCTACAGTTCTGCCCAGCATGTGGAATTCATAAAGCTTCTATTCATAAAGCTGTGAATTATCTCATCTCTCAGTGGTCTCTTGCTATAGCAAGAGACCTCTCAGTGTTCTCTTTAAACTGTTTTCAGGTTTTCTTTTGTGCGTAAGTTAAAGGGAACTGTTTTATGTTTTATTAAAGGAGCATCCCAGCGTAATGTGCTCTCAGGCGATATTGCTCACAATAGTTTACTAAACTTGCTCTCTTTTTTTTAAATTACAATAGAAAAAAAAACAACACAGCAAGATGTTATTTTATGATTCAGAGAGAACATACTATATTTTAAAAAGCTTTGTTCCCATTATATTATGTGTTGAAGAGATACCTAGGTAGGCATCTGGAGCACTTGTGGCAGGAAATAGTGCTCTTGCAAATGGATAACGTTCTTGCAAAACTGCTGCCATATAGTGCTCTAGAAATGGGCCGGTTCCTAAATGTATACCCCTGATTTTCAACAAAAGATAGAATAAAAACAAAGAACAATTGATAATAGAGGTAAATTAGAAAGTTTTTTTAAAATAACATGGGGCGCGATCCGATAAAGATCGTAGTTTGCGGCGCAAGTGAGGGAACCCCCGCCGCCCGCAGTTTCAGCTCGCAACTCGAGCTATCCTATATACGGCGCCGTCAGATGCTAAAGTGCCGTAAGTATGACAAACCAGCGATGTGCAGAAATCTGCGTAAGTACAAATTTCTGGAGTCGCCAGTGACTTACGGCACTTTAGAAACTGCCGGCGCCTACAAAACCTGACTAAAGTTATAAAATCACCTGTACTGTCTAACACGCCTCCCAAACATAGCCCGACACGTCTAACCCTCTATCCGCTATCCCCCCTCACTATCCTAACAATAAAATATGTATTAACCCCTAAACCGCCGCTCCCGGACCCCGCCGCCACCTAATAAAGTTATTAACCCCTAAACCGCCGCTCCCGGACCCCGCCGCCAGCTATATTAAATCTATAACCCCCTAATGTGAGCCCCTACCCCACCACCATCTATCTTACCTACCCACCTAAAGTGAGCCCCCTACCCCGCCGCCATCTATCTTACCTACCCCCTAAAGTGAGCCCCTACCCCGCCGCCATCTATCTTACCTACCCCCTAAAGTGAGCCCTCTAACCCGCCGCCATCTATCTTACCTACCCCCTAAAGTGAGCTCCCTACCCCGCCGCCATCTATCTTACCTACCCCCTAAAGTGAGCCCCCTACCCCGCCACCATCATGAATCAGCCAATCAGATTCAAGTTCAATCCGATTGGCTGATTGGTTCAGCCAATCGGATTGAACTTGAATCTGATTGGCTGATTCAATCAGCCAATCAGATTTTTCTACCTTAATTCCGATTGGCTGATAGAATCCTATCAGCCAATCGGAATTCGACGGACGCCATCTTGGATGATGTCATTTAAAGGTACCTCAGTCCTCGTTTAGTCTTCGTGCCGGATGGATGCTCCGTGGCGGAGGAGCGAAGAAAGAAGATTGAAGATGCCGCTTTGCTTGAAGACATCGCCGGATGGAAGAAGACATCGCCGGATGGAAGAAGACTTCACTGCCGCTTGATTGAAGACATAGCCGGATGGAAGAAGACTTCACTGCCGCTTGATTGAAGACATCGCCCGGATGGAAGAAGACTTCACTGGCCCTTGATTGGACATCGCCCGGATCGGATGAAGAGTTCTGCCCGGCTGGGTGAAGACAAGGTAGGGAGATCTTCAGGGGGGTAGTGTTAGGTTTTTTTAAGGGGGGTTTGGGTGGGTTTAGAATAGGGGTATGTGGGTGGTGGGTTGTAATGTTGGGGGGTGGTATTGTGTTTTTTCTTTACAGGCAAAAGAGCTTTTCTTTGGGGCATGCCCCGCAAAAGGCCCTTTTAAGGGCTGGTAAGGTAAAAGAGCTTTGAACTTTTTTAATTTAGAATAGGGCAGGGAATTTTTTTTATTTTGGGGGGCTTTATTATTTTATTAGGGGGCTTAGAATAGGTGTAATTAGCTTAAAAATCTTTTTTTTTATTTTTTGTAATTTAGTGTTTGTTTTTTTTTGTAATTTAGTTTAGATTATTTTATTGTATTTTAGTTTAGATATTTGTAGTTTATTTAATTTATTGATAGTGTAGGTGTATTTGTAACTTAGGTTAGGATTTATTTTACAGGTAAATTGGTAATTATTTTAACTAGGTAGCTATTAAATAGTTATTAACTATTTAATAGCTATTGTACCTAGTTAAAATAAATACCAAGTTACCTGTAAAATAAATATAAACCCTAAAATAGCTACAATGTAATTATTAATTACATTGTAGCTATCTTAGGGTTTATTTTATAGGTAAGTATTTAGATTTAAATAGGAATATTTTAATTAATAATATTAATATTAATTAGATCTATTTTAATAAGAATTTAGTTAGGGATGTTAGAGTTAGATAGGGTTATTATACTTAATATATATAATATAATAACGATATTGACTATATTAACCCTAATATAATTAGGGTTGATATAGTTAATATATATAATATAATAACTATATTAACTATATTAACCCTAATATAATTAGGGTTAATATAGTTAATATAGCTGGCGGCGGTGTAGGGGGATTAAATTAGGGGTTAATATTTTTAAAATAGATGGCGGCGGTGTAAGGGGCTCACTTTAGGGGGTAGGTAAGGTAGATGGCGGCGGGGTAGGGGTTCAGTTTAGGGGGTAGGTAAGGTAGATGGCGGCGGGGTAGGTGCTCACTTTAGGGGGTAGGTAAGGTAGATGGCGGCGGGGTAGGTGCTCACTTTAGGGGTAGGTAAGGTAGATGGCGGCGGTGTAAGGGACTCACATTAGGGGTTATACTTTTAATGTAGGTGGCGGCGGGGTCCGTGTGCGGCGGTTTAGGGGTTGAATACTTTATTAGGGATTGCGGCGGGGGATCGCGGTTGACAGGTAGATAGACATTGTGCATGCGTTAGGTGTTAGGTTTATTTTGCAGCTAGTTTAGGGAGTTACGGGGCTCCAATAGACAGGCTTTTGCGGGCGACGCTGTATATCGGATCGGGCCCCTGCTCTATCTGAATCTTGAAAGAAACATTTTGGGTTTCTTATACCTTGAAATAAAGTGATTTGCAATTTGAATGTGTCTTAGTATAATACATATAGTGAGGTTTATGAGATTAGAGGTTTTATAGAGACCATTAGTTTCTATGAACCACTAAGTGAATCTAGCACGCAGCTAATCTGTTATAACAAGGCACATCATCTCTTTATAGCGCAGTCATTGCGTTTCAGTATACTCAGCGCGTTTAAAGGGACATGAAATTCAGAAAGAACATACACTTTTCTCCTGTTAAGTGTAGTCAGTCCACGGGTCATCCATTACTTATGGGATATTAACTCCTCCCCAACAGGAAGTGCAAGAGGATCACCCAAGCAGAGCTGCTATATAGCTCCTCCCCTCTACGTCATACCCAGTCATTCTCTTGCACCCAACTAATAGATAGGATGTGTGAGAGGACTGTGGTTGTTAAACTTAGTTTTTATTTCTTCAATCAAAAGTTTGTTATTTTAAACGGCACCGGAGTGTGTTGTTTTTTCTCAGGCAGCATTAGAAGAAGAATCTACCTGAGTTTGTGTATGATCTTAGCGGACGTAACTAAGATCCATTTGCTGTTCTCGGCCATTCTGAGGAGCGAGGTAACTTCAGAACAGGGGACAGCGGGCAGGTTCACCTGCAAAGAGGTATGTTGCAGTATATTATTTTCTAAGGAATGGAATTGACTGAGAAAATACTGCTAATACCGATGTAATGTAAGTACAGCCTTAAATGCAGTAGTAGCAACTGGTATCAGGCTGATATGTATGTATGTTTACACTTAAGTATTTCTGGGGAATGGCACTTCACTGGGAAAATACTGTATACATATAACTTTTAGCCTAATCTGCAGTGTGAGCGACTAGCAGCAGGCTTTTTAATAACATTTCATAAATTATATTTTAAACGTTTGCTGGCATGTTAATCGTTTATTTATCTGAGGTACTTGGTGAAAAATTGTTTTGGGCGTTATTTTCCACATGGCTGTCGTTTGTTTTGAATTAAAACAGTTTACTGAGCTTCCCTCACTGTTGTATTGTGAGTGGGAGGGGCCTATTTTGGCGCTTTTACTGCGCATTAGAAATTCAGTCACAGTCTGCCTTCTTCTCCCTGCATGATCCAGGACGTCTCTACAGAGCTCAGGGGTCTTCAAAACTAGTTTTGAGGGAGGTAATCACTCACAGCAGACCTGTGAGACTGTGCTTTGACTGTGACAAAAAACGCTTATATTTTCAATTGTTATCCGTTTTTCTGATATTAAGGGGTTAATCATCCATTGCTAGTGAGTGCAATCCTTTGCTAACTTAATGCATTTACTGTGAAAATTTGGTTTCTATAACTAATCCGGTTCATTGTTATTTCAACTGTGACAGTTTTTGTGTGCTTCTTAAAGCACAGTAACGTTTTTTATATTGCTTGCAAATTTATTTGAAAAGTATTTTCCAAGCTTGCTAGGCTAATTGCTAGTTTGTTTTAACATGTCTGACACAGAGGAATCTCTTTGTGCAATATGTTCAAAAGCCAATGTGGAGCCCAATAGAAATTTGTGTACTAATTGCATTGATGCTACTTTAAATAAAAGCCAATCTGTACATTTTAAGAAAATTTCACCAGACAACGAGGGGAAAGTTATGCCGACTAACTCTCCTCACGTGTCAGTACCTGCATCTCCCGCTCAGGAGGTGCGTGATATTGCGACGCCAAGTACATCAGGGCGGCCATTACAAATCACTTTACAAGACATGGCTAATGTTATGACTGAAGTTTTATCTAAATTACCAGAACTTAGAGGTAAACGCGACCACTCTGGGGTGAGAACAGAGTACGCTGATAATGTTAGAGCCATGTCTGATACTGCGTCACAAATGGCAGAACATGAAGACGGAGAGCTTCATTCTGTGGGTGACGGATCTGATCCAAATAGACTGGACTCAGACATTTAAAATTTTAAATTTAAGCTTGAGAACCTCCGTGTATTATTAGGGGAGGTATTAGCGGCTCTGAATGATTGTAACACGGTTGCAATCCCAGAGAAATTATGTAGGCTGGATAGATACTATGCGGTACCGGCGTGTACTGATGTTTTTCCTATACCTAAGAGGCTTACAGAAATTATTACCAAGGAGTGGGATAGGCCCGGTGTGCCCTTTCCCCCCCCCTCCTATATTTAGAAAAATGTTTCCAATAGACGCCACCACACGGGACTTATGGCAGACGGTCCCTAAGGTGGAAGGAGCAGTTTCTACTCTGGCTAAGCGTACCACTATCCCGGTGGAGGATAGCTGTGCCTTTTCAGACCCAATGGACAAAAAGTTAGAGGGTTACCTTAAGAAAATGTTTACTCAACAAGGTTTTATATTACAACCCCTCGCATGCATTGCGCCTGTCACGGCTGCGGCGGCATTTTGGTTTGAGTCTCTAGAAGAGACCATTAGCTCAGTTCCATTGGATGAAATTATAGACAAGCTTAGAGTCCTTAAGCTAGCTAATTCATTTATTTCTGATGCCGTAGTACATTTAACTAAACTTACGGCTAAGAATTCCGGATTCGCCATCCAGGCGCGCAGAGCGCTGTGGCTAAAATCCTGGTCAGCCGATGTGACTTCTAAATCTAAATTGCTTAACATACCTTTAAAAGGGCAGACATTATTTGGGCCCGGTTTGAAAGAAATTATCGCTGACATTACTGGAGGTAAGGGACATGCCCTGCCTCAAGACAGAGCCAAACCAAGGGCTAGACAGTCTAATTTTCGTGCCTTTCGTAACTTCAAGGCAGGAGCAGCATCAACTTCCTCCGCTCCAAAACAGGAAGGAACTGTTGCTCGTTACAGACAGGGCTGGAAACCTAACCAGACCTGGAACAAGGGCAAGCAGGCCAGAAAACCTGCTGCCGCCCCTAAGACAGCATGAAGTTAGGGCCCCCGATCCGGAAACGGATCTAGTAGGGGGCAGACTTTCTCTCTTCGCCCAGGCTTGGGCAAGAGATGTCCAGGATCCCTGGGCGTTAGAGATCATATCCCAGGGATATCTTCTGGACTTCAAAGCTTCTCCTCCCAAAGGGAGATTTCATCTTTCAAGGTTGTCAACAAACCAGACAAAGAAAGAGGCGTTTCTACGCTGTGTTCAAGATCTTTTGCTAATGGGAGTGATCCACCCGGTTCCGCGGTCGGAACACGGACAAGGGTTTTACTCAAATCTGTTTGTGGTTCCCAAGAAAGAACGAACCTTCAGGCCAATCTTGGATTTAAAGATCCTAAACAAATTCCTAAGAGTTCCATCGTTCAAAATGGAAACTATTCGGACAATCTTACCCATGATCCAAAAGGGTCAGTACATGACCACAGTGGATCTAAAGGATGCGTACCTTCACATACTGATTCACAAGGATCATTACCGGTACCTAAGGTTTGCCTTCCTAGACAGGCATTATCAGTTTGTAGCTCTTCCCTTCGGGTTAGCTACGGCTCCAAGAATCTTTACAAAGGTCCTGGGCTCTCTTCTGGCGGTACTAAGACCGCGAGGAATAGCGGTAGCTCCGTACCTAGACGACATTCTGATACAAGCGTCAAGTTTCCAAACTGCCAAGTCTCATACAGAGTTAGTTCTGGCATTTCTAAGGTCGCATGGGTGGAAGGTGAACGTAGAAAAGAGTTCTCTATTGCCACTCACAAGAGTTCCCTTCTTGGGGACTCTTATAGATTCTGTAGAAATGAAAATTTACCTGACAGAGGACAGGTTAACAAAACTTCTAAATGCTTGCCGTGTCCTTCATTCCATTCAACACCCGTCAGTGGCTCAATGCATGGAGGTAATCGGCTTAATGGTAGCGGCAATGGACATAGTACCTTTTGCACGCCTGAATCTCAGACCACTGCAATTGTGCATGCTAAGTCAGTGGAATGGGGATTACTCATATTTGTCCCCTATGCTGAATCTGGATCAAGAGACCAGAGATTCTCTTCTATGGTGGCTTTCTCGGCCACATCTGTCCAGGGGGATGCCCTTCAGCAGGCCAGACTGGACAATTGTAACAACAGACGCCAGCCTACTAGGTTGAGGCGCTGTCTGGAATTCCCTGAAGGCTCAGGGATCATGGACTCAGGAGGAGAGTCTCCTTCCAATAAACATCCTGGAGTTGAGAGCAGTTCTCAATGCCCTTCTGACTTGGCCTCAGTTAGCAACTCTGAGGTTCATCAGGTTTCAGTTGGACAACATCACGACTGTGGCTTACATCAACCATCAGGGAGGGACAAGGAGTTCGCTAGCGATGATGGAAGTTTCAAAGATAATTCGCTGGGCAGAGTCTCACTCTTGCCATCTGTCAGCGATCCACACCCCAGGCGTGGAGAACTGGGAGGCGGATTTCCTAAGTCGCCAGACTTTTCATCCGGGGGAGTGGGAACTTCATCCGGAGGTCTTTGCCCAAATACTTCAACGTTGGGGCAAACCAGATATGGATCTCATGGCGTCTCGCCAGAACGCCAAGCTTCCTTGTTACGGGTCCAGATCCAGGGACCCAGGAGCGTTCCTGATAGATGCTCTGACAGCACCTTGGACCTTCAAGATGGCTTATGTGTTTCCACCCTTCCCGATGCTTCCTCGATTGATTGCCAGGATCAAACAGGAGAAAGCATCAGTGATTCTAATAGCGCCTGCGTGGCCACGCAGGACCTGGTATGCAGATCTAGTGGACATGTCGTCCTGTCCACCTTGGTCGCTGCCTCTGAGACAGGACCTTCTAATTCAGGGTCCTTTCAAACATCAAAATCTAATTTCTCTGAAGCTGACTGCATGGAGATTGAACGCTTGATTTTATCAAAGCGTGGATTTTCGGAGTCAGTAATTGATACCTTAATACAGGCTAGGAAACCTGTTACCAGGAAAATCTACCATAAGATATGGCGTAAATATTTACACTGGTGCGAATCCAAGAGTTACTCATGGAGTAAGGTTAGGATTCCTAGGATATTGTCTTTTCTACAAGAAGGTTTAGAAAAGGGTTTATCTGCAAGTTCTTTAAAGGGACAGATCTCAGCTCTATCCATCGTTTTACACAAACGTCTGTCAGAAGTTCCAGACGTTCAGGCTTTTTGTCAGGCTTTGGCCAGGATTAAGCCTGTGTTTAAGACTGTTGCTCCACCGTGGAGCTTAAACTTAGTTCTTAACGTTTTACAGGGTGTTCCGTTTGAACCCCTTCATTCCATTGATATCAAGCTGTTATCTTGGAAAGTTCTGTTTTTAATGGCTATTTCCTCGGCTCGTAGAGTCTCTGAGTTATCGGCCTTACATTGTGATTCTCCTTATCTGATTTTTCATTCAGACAAGGTAGTTCTGCGTACTAAACCTGGGTTCTTACCTAAGGTAGTCACTAACAAGAATATCAATCAAGAGATTGTTGTTCCATCATTGTGCCCTAACCCTTCTTCAAAGAAGGAACGACTTCTGCACAATCTAGACGTAGTCCGTGCCCTGAAATTTTATTTACAGGCAACTAAAGATTTTCGCCAAACTTCTTCCCTGTTTGTAGTTTATTCTGGACAGACGAGAGGTCAAAAAGCATCTGCTACCTCTCTCTCTTTTTGGCTTCGTAGCATAATACGTTTAGCCTATGAGACTGCTGGACAGCAGCCTCCTGAAAGAATTACAGCTCATTCTACGAGAGCTGTGGCTTCCACGTGGGCCTTTAAGAATGAGGCCTCTGTTGAACAGATTTGCAAGGCTGCAACTTGGTCTTCTCTTCATACTTTTTCCAAATTTTACAAATTTGACACTTTTGCTTCTTCTGAGGCTGTTTTTGGGAGAAAGGTTCTTCAGGCAGTGGTTCCTTCCGTGTAAAGATCCTGCCTGTCCCTCCCGTCATCCGTGTACTTTAGCTTTGGTATTGGTATCCCATAAGTAATGGATGACCCGTGGACTGACTACACTTAACAGGAGAAAACATAATTTATGCTTACCTGATAAATTCCTTTCTCCTGTAGTGTAGTCAGTCCACGGCCCGCCCTGTTTTTTATGGCAGGTCTAAATTTTAAATTAAACTCCAGTCACCACTGCACCCTATAGTTTCTCCTTTCTCGTTTGGTTTCGGTCGAATGACTGGGTATGACGTAGAGGGGAGGAGCTATATAGCAGCTCTGTTTGGGTGATCCTCTTGCACTTCCTGTTGGGGAGGAGTTAATATCCCATAAGTAATGGATGACCCGTGGACTGACTACACTACAGGAGAAAGGAATTTATCAGGTAAGCATAAATTATGTTTTTAAGAACTTTCCAATTCAATTCTGTTATCAAATTTTTTGTTAATTCTCTTGACATCCTTTGTTGAAGGAGCAGCAATGTTGACACATCTAGTGAGCTAATAACAAGAGGAAGACATAAAGCTGTCTATTTATCAATTTATCATTGTGCGGACAAACATGATCTGCTATAGCGAACCATGTCCGCCGCACATCGATAAATGCCAACAGCGTACGCTCTCGGCATTTATCATTGCACCAGCAGTTCACCAGTTCATACCGCCCCCTGCAGATTTGCGGCCAGTCGGTCGCTAGCAGGGGGTGTCAATCAACCCGATCCTATTGGATCAAGTTGATTTGTGGCGATTTCTGTCCGCCGCCTCAGAGCAGGCGGACAGGTTATAGAGCAGCAATCCTTAGACCGCTGCCTCATAACTTGTGTTTCTGGCGAGCCTGAAGGCTCGCCAGAAACACGGGACATCAAGCTCCGTTCGGAGCTTGATAAATAGACCCCCAATCAGGAGCTAAATCCCTGTAGTGCATTGATACAACTTAGCCTACCTAGGTATGCTTTTCAACAAAAGATACTAAAAGAATGAAGCAAATTAGATAATTAAAGTCCATTGGAAAGTTGTGTAAAATTGTATTCTCTATCTGAATCATGCAAGTTTAATTTTAACTTTACTGTTCCTTTAAAATATATTCCATTGTAATATATTTTTAATTATGTTGAGTAAAAAAGTATTTGCAATATATTTTCATTATCTATTTTGTACCCTTTTCCTGTTAAAAGTGGAAGGGCAGGCTTCATGCTTAAAGGGACATAAAAACACAACATTTGTTTTTCACGATTCAGATAGAACAAGCTCAGGAGTGTGCATGTGTCTGCAGCGCTATGTAGCAGCAGTTTTACTACAATGTTATACATTAGCAAGAGCACTAGATGGCAGCACTATTTCCTGTCATGTAGTACTAATGTTATACGTTAGCAAGAGCACTAGATGGCAGCACTATTTCCTGTCATGTAGTACTAATGTTATACATTTGTAAGAGCACTAGAGGGTAGCACTATTTCCTGTCATTTAGTACTAATATTATACATTAGCAAGAGCACTAGATGGCAGTGCTATTTCATGTCATGTAGTACTAATGTTATACATTAGCAAAAGCACTAGAGGGCAGCACTATTTCCTGTCATGTAGTACTTATTTTAAACATTAGCAAGAGCACTAGAGGGTAGCACTATTTCCTGTCATGTAGTACTAATGTTATACATTAGCAAGAGCACTAGATGGCAACACTATTTCCTGTCATGTAGTACTAATGTTATACATTAGCAAGAGCACTAGATGGCAGCACTATTTCCTGTCATGTAGTACTAATGTTATACATTAGCAAGAGCACTAGATGGCAGCACTATTTCCTATCATGTAGTACTAATGTTATACATTGGCAAGAGCACTAGATGGCAGCACTATTTCCTGTCATGTAGTACTAATGTTATACATTTGCAAGAGCACTAGAGGGTAGCACTATTTCCTGTCATGTAGTACTAATATTATACATTAGCAAGAGCACTAGATGGCAGCACTATTTCCTGTCATGTAGTACTAATGTTATGCATTAGCAAGAGCACTAGATGGCAGCACTATTTCCTATCATGTAGTACTAATGTTATACATTGGCAAGAGCACTAGATGGCAGCACTATTTCCTGTCATGTAGTACTAATGTTATACATTAGCAAGAGCACTAGATGGCAGCACTATTTCCTGTCATGTAGTACTAATGTTATACATTAGCAAGAGCACTAGAGGGTAGCACTATTTCCTGTCATGTAGTACTAATGTTATACATTAGCAAGAGCACTAGATGGCAGCACTATTTCCTGTCATGTAGTACTAATGTTATACATTAGCAAGAGCACTAGATGGCAGCACTATTTCCTGTCATGTAGTACTAATGTTATACATTAGCAAGAGCACTAGATGGCAGCACTATTTCCTGTCATGTAGTACTAATGTTATACATTTGCAAGATCACTAGATGGCAGCACTATTTCCTGTCATGCAGTACTAATGGTATACATTAGCAAGAGCACTAGATGGCAGCACTATTTTCTGTCATGTAGTACTAATGTTATACATTAGCAAGAGCACTAGAGGGCAGCACTATTTCCTGTCATGTAGTACTAATGTTATACATTAGCAATAGCACTAGATGGCAGCACTATTTCCTGTCATGTAGTACTAATGTTATACATTAGCAAGAGCACTAGATGGCAGCACTATTTCCTGTTATGTAGTACTAATGTTATACATTAGCAAGAGCACTAGATGGCAGCACTATTTCCTGTCATGTAGTACTAATGTTATATGTTAGCAAGAGCACTAGATGGCAGCACTATTTCATGTCATGTAGTACTAATGTTATACATTAGCAAGAGCACCAGAGGGCAGCACTGTTTCCTGGTATGTAGTACTAATGTTATACATTAGCAAGAGCACTAGATGGCAGCACTATTTCATGTCATGTAGTACTAATGTTATACATTAGCAAGAGCACTAGAGGGCAGCACTGTTTCCTGTCATGTAGTACTAATGTTATACATTAGCAAGAGCACCAGAGGGCAGCACTATTTCCTGTCATGTTGTACTAATGTTATACATTAGCAAGAGCACTAGATGGCAGCACTGTTTCCTGTCATGTAGTACTAATGTTATACATTAGCAAGAGCACTAGAGGGCAGCACTATTTCCTGTCATGTAGTACTAATGTTATACATTAGCAAGAGCACTAGATGGCAGCACTGTTTCCTGTCATGTAGTACTAATGTTTTACATTAGCAAGAGCACTAGATGGCAGCACTATTTCCTGTCATGTAGTACTAATGTTATACATTAGCAAGAGTACTAGATGGCAGCAATGTTTCCTGTCATGTAGTACTAATGGTATACATTAGCAAGAGCACTAGATGGCAGCACTGTTTCCTTTCATGTTATGTTGTGCTTCAGGCATGTGCACGCTACATACCTAGGTATCTCTGCTTATATACATTTATATTTATGTGTTAATATGTGTATATACACATATTAGCACATATATATATATATATATATATATATGTATATAGTCATATACATATATATTTATATTTCCTTCCATAAGGCAGGGAGAGTCCACAACTTCATTCCTTAATGTTGGCAACTACAACACCTGGCCACCAGGAGGAGGCAAAGACACCCCAGCCAAAGGCTTAAATTTCCCTCCCACTTCCCCTAACCCCCAGTCATTCTTTGCCTTTCGTCACAATAGGAAGTGGCAGAGAGACGTTTTTTTGAATAAAAGCGTTCTTTTTGTCTGTCCTTCTATGGATATATCTTAGCTATGGAGAACTCTGATGCTACATAAGATGGTTCCGCTCCTTCTGTACTGATTAATAATTCCTGTTTATATTGTGAGGAGGCCATGGTTTGCCCGCCTGCTTAATTTTGTTCCATTTGCCAAAGCACTGTTCTAAAGTCTAAGAACGGAGACAAGCTTGCTAATACTCATAGCGCTATTAGCCCCTCTGAGCCCTCTACCTCTCAGAAATCTTTGTCCTGAGAGAATACTACCCTTTCTACACTACCCGCTCCACACGCAGTTCCCCGTGGCTCAACTAATCATCCATTTGAGGGGGCCTTTTTCCGGCGAACTTTACTGCGCAGTTACAATCGGCTGTGTCTGTGGCCCTGAGTGCCTTACCTCCTTCTAGCAAACGTAAGAAAAAGGTCAAACATACCTTACGATCAATATAATGGAATGCCGGGCAGTCTACAATGCCTTGAAGCCTTGGCCCCTGCTGGGTTTGTCCCAGTTTATCAGATTCCAATCAGACAATATAACCTTGGTTGCCTACATCAACCATCAGGGGGGAACGCACAGTCCCTTGGCGATGAGAGAAATATCTCAGATACTAGAGTGAGCGAAGACTCACAGATGTACGCTGTCAGCGATCCACATTCCGGATGTGGACAACTGGGAAGTGGACTTCCTCAGCAGGCAATTATTTCACACAGGGGAATGGTCTCTCCACCCGAGGTGTTTGCAGAGATATGCAGCAAGTGGGGGACGCCGGAGATAGATCTTATGACATCCCGTCTCAATACCAAGCTACCCAGGTATGGGTCGAGGGATCCTCACGCGGAACTGATAGATGCCCTATCAGTACCATGGAGGTTCAGACTCATATATCTTTTTCCTCCATTACCGCTTCTCCCTCGTGTGGTGGCTCGTATCAAGCAGTAGCAAGCATCAGTGATTCTGATTGCTCCATCGTGGCCGCGAAGGACATGGTTTGCGAATCTGGTGGAGATGTCCTCCTCTCCTCAGTTGAGGTTACCTTGTTCGTTCATCAAAATTTAGATTCTCTGAGGCTGACTGCGTGAAGATTGAACGCTTAGTCTTAGCCAAGAGAGGGTTTTCTGAGAGTGTGATCAACACTCTGGTTCAAGCTCGTAAGCCAGTTACTCGTATCTACCATAAAATGTGGAGGACTTGCTGGTATTGGTGTGAAGAGCGTGGCTTTTCCTGGCATAATGTTAAGGTTGCCAGAATTTTATCTTTTCTCCAGGATTGACTGGAGAAGGGTCTATCTGCTAGTTCCCTGAAGAGAAAAATATCTGCCCTGTCGGTGTTACTGCACAAGAGATTGGCTGAGCTTCCGGATGTGCAGTCCTTTGTTAAGGCTCTGACTAGGATCAGACCTGTGTTTTGATCTGGGGCTCCGCCTTGGATCCTAAATCTTGTTCTTAGGGTTTTGCAGCAGGCTCCGTTTGAACCTATGCATACTGTTGACATTAAATTGTTATCTTGGAAGGTTCTTTTTTTACTGGCTATTGCCTCTGCGTGCAGAGTTTCTGAGATTTCTGCTTTGCAATGTGACTCCCCTTATATTGTTTTCCATGCTGATAGGGCGGTTTTACGTACTAAATTAGGGTTCCTCCCTAAGGTGGTGTCGGATCGTAACATTAATCAAGAAATTGTTGTTACTTCCTTGTGTCCTAATCCTTCTTCAGTGAAGGAACGTTTGCTTCACAATCTAGATGTGGTTCATGCTTTGAAGTTCTATCTTCAGGCTACTAAGGAATTCAGACAATCTTCCTCTTTGTTTGTCATCTATACGGGGAAGCGTAAGGGGCAGAAGGCTACTACGACTTCCCTATCTTTCTGGTTGAGGAGTATCAGATAAATTCCATTCCTTCCTGGCAGGGAGAGTCCACGACCCCGCACAAAATTTATTTTTTTGTTGGGCGGCTCCCTTTTTATATTATTTCTTCTGGCACCTTTATACCCTGATGTTTCTCCTACTTTTCCTTGTTCCCTCAGCAGAATTACTGGGGGTTAGGGGAAGTCGGAGGGATATTTAAGCCTTTGGCTGAGGTGTCTTTGCCTCCTCCTGGTGGCCAGGTGCTGTATTTCCCAACAATAAGGAATGAAATCTTGGACTCTCCCTGCCAGGAAGGAAAGGTAATTATGTTTTGCTGCCATCGCTGTGGGACTTACCCCCTTAGCTGCATTGACGGCATGAGAACGAGGCTCCCATTGGAGCCTATGGAAGCAAGCTCTTATGAGCGCAATGCTTCCCAGCAATGCAAACGCAAGTTCGCGTTTGCATTGCTGACAACTTGTAATACCAGCGTGTGCTGGTATTACACAGTGGAAAGCAAATATCGCTTTCATGAAAGCGATATTCAGTGCTCCACTTGTGATCTGGCCCTAAAACTTTGCATTTATATATTTCAATATTTGAGCAGCTACCATAATTAAAAACAAATCTGCACATTATTCTCAGGCTGATCTTTGCTTTTAATATATCATTCTGTCTAGCATTTATTTAGTGTTTATTTCACTATTTTAACCATATTTTCCTTTCAATCCTTCATACCTTACCTGTAGTTTCTGTGTTGCAGCCACTTTACATTCAGAAGAGAAAGGGTTAAATGTTCTTCAAGGTGGAGAGTGAGCTGACAGACTAGTTATCACTGGTGATCAGAAGAGATGCCAGCCAAGTACCTATTGCATGACAGATTGCCCTGCTCGGTCCCCATCATTACTCTGGGACACATTTGGTTCAATGGCTGGATAGCCCCATAAAATATCCCATTTTCTGCTCCATGAAATTCTTATCTCTTAATATCACTCCCCCCAAACCAAAACATCATCAGCTATATAGATATATATATTGTGTGTGCATGTGTATCTATGTATGTGTATGTATATGTATATAAATATATATATATATATTTGTGTGTGTATACGTGTTAGCGTATATGTGTGTGTGTATATATATATATATATATATGTGTGTTAGTGTATATGTGTGTGTGTATATATATATATATATATATATATATTCTTTTGTGTATATATATATATATATATATATATATATATACACACAGTAAAGGAAGGCACTCACTGGTCTTTTTCTTCAAAATAACTTTAATAATTGTGACGTTTCGGGGACACACTCCCCTTCCTCAGACCCTGAGGAAGGGGAGTGTGTCCCCGAAACGTCACAATTATTAAAGTTATTTTGAAGAAAAAGACCAGTGAGTGCCTTCCTTTACTGTGCATATTCATCTGCTGGCACCCTGGCATCAAGTTTGGAAAGTGAGAGTGCTCTCTATCTACATATATATATATATATATATATATATATATATATATATATATATATATATATATATATATATATATACATACATACACAAAGGGTCCAGAACCCTAACCCTACAACATTTTATGCAGGAGTTTATTTATAATCTGTCTACAGTTGTTAATCTTTTCAAGAGATATGCACATTTTCCTTGCATCAGATTTTTAGAAACACAGTGCTTAAATGCTGATATATATAGTATGCATATGTAAAAGTGACTTTAATAATGTCCCTTTAATATGTTAACAAAACACAGGGTTTTTTTTAGGGAGGGGGGTAAGTTTGCGCCCCTGCAGAGCCTTGTATGTCAGTATTTGTGCAGATACTTCATACCTTTCTTTTCTGGTCATCATCTCCTCCCTTCTGAGCACTGATTGTGCCCTCGGCCAGATGTCCGACCCCCCCGCCTCCACTGATAATGCAGATACTGCTAGAGCCTTGCTCATGTCCCCTCGCTGCCCAGCAAAGACAGATGGCTGAGGGGTGTGAAGCGTGATATGGCGCATATCCGAATACTCACCGATTCCCACCTGAGTGACTGTGCACCCTGCGTGGTTACTGCACAGGTTTTATATGTATGGCGTATTTGTATATCTAACATAATTCCCATATGTATGTGGCAGAGCTGACAATTTTCTTGGCATTGATTAAATGGTCAGTCGCTAATTGATACAGCTGTTTCTAAGTATAGAAGCGTCATTGGAGCCTTTTAAAATGAAATACAATCGGCTAGATTACGAGTCTTGCGTTGTGAGCTATGCGGTGCTACCGTGCAGTTTTTGCTCACCGCACACTTACCTGCAGCGCTGGTATTACAGGTTTTTACAAACCTGGCGTTAAAAGGCAAGAAGTGAGCGTTGAGCAAAATTGTGCTCCTTACCGCACTCCAATACCAGCACTGCTTAAGTCAGCGGTGAGCTGGTCGTACGTGCTCGTGCACGATTCCCCATAGGAATCAATGGGGAGAGCCGGCTGAGAAAAAGTCTAACACCTGCAAAAAAGCAGTGTAAAACTCAGTAACGCAGCCCCATTGATTTCTATGGGGAAATAAAATTTATGTCTACACCTAACACCCTAACATGAACCCCGAGTCTAAACACCCCTAATCTTACACTTATTAACCCCTAATCTGCCACCCCCGACATCGCCGACACCTACATTATATTTGTTAACCCCTAATCTGCCGCTCCGGACATCGCCGCCACCTACATTATACTTATGAACCCCTAATCTGCTGCCCCCAACATCGCCGCCACCTACATTATATTTATTAACCCCTAATCTGCTGCCCCCAATGTCGCCGCCACCTACCTACACTTATTAACCCCTAATCTGCCGCCCCCAACGTGGCCGCCACTATAATAAACATATTAACCCCTAAACTGCCGAACTCCCGCCTCACAAACATTAGTTAAATATTATTAACCCCTAATCTGCCATCCCTAACATCGTCGCCACCTACCTACATTTATTAACCCCTAATCTGCCGCCCCCAACGTTGCCGCCACTATACTAAATGTATTAACCCCTAAACCTAAGTCTAACCCTAACACCCCCTAACTTAAATATAATTACAATAAATCTAAATAAAATCACTATAATTAACTAAATTATTCTTATTTAAAACTAAATACTTACCTATAAAATAAAGCCTAAAATAGCTACAAAATAACTAATAGTTACATTGTAGCTATCTTAGGGTTTATTTTTATTTTACAGGCAAGTTTGTATTTATTTTAACTAGGTAGAATAGTTATTAAATAGTTATTAACTATTTAATAACTACCTAGCTAAAATAAATACAAAAGTACCTGTAAAATAAAACCTAACCTAAGTTACAATAACACCTAACACTACACTATAATTAAATAAATTAACTAAATTAAATACAATTACCTAAATTAAATTAGCTAAAGTACAAAAAACAAACAAACACTAAATTACAGAAAATAATAAACAAATTACAGATATTTAAACTAATTACACCTAATCTAATAGCCCTATCAAAATAAAAAAGCCCCCCAAAATAAAAAAACCCTAGCCTAAACTAAACTACCAATAGCCCTTAAAAGGCCCTTTTGCGGGGCATTGCCCCAAAGTAATCAGCTCTTTACCTGTAACAAAAAAATACAAACAACCCCCCCCCCAACAGTAAAACCCACCACCCACACAACCAACCCCCCAAATAAAATACTATCTATAAAAACCTAAGTTCCCCATTGCCCTGAAAAGGGCATTTGGATGGGCATTGCCCTTAAAAGGGCAGTTAGCTCTTTTGCGGTCCAAAGTCCCTAACCTAAAAATAAAACCCACCCAGTACACCCTTAAAAAAACCTAACACTAACCCCCTGAAGATCGACTTACAGTTCTGAAGATCCGACATTCATCCTCAAGGAAGCGGCAGAAGTCCTCAACGAAGCCAGGAGAAGTCTTCATCCAAGCCGGGCGAAGTGGTCCTCCAGACGGGCAGAAGTCTTCATCCAGACGGCATCTTCCATCTTCATCCATCCGACGCGGAGCGGCTCCATCTTCAAGACATCCGACGTGGAGCATCCTCTTCATCCGACGACTAAAGACAAATGAAGGTACCTTTAAGTGATGTCATCCAAGATGGCGTCCCTTAGATTCCGATTGGCTGATAGAATTCTATCAGCCAATTGGAATTAAGGTAGAAAAAATCCTATTGGCTAATCCAATCAGCCAATAGTATTGAGCTTGCATTCTATTGGCTTTTCCACTAATACATTTAGTATAGTGGCGGCGACGTTGAGGGCGGCAGATTAGGGGTTAATAAATGTAGGTAGGTGGCGGCGATGTTAGGGATGGCAGATTAGGGGTTAAAAATATTTAACTAATGTTTGCGAGGCTGGAGTGCGGCGGTTTAGGGGTTAATATGTTTATTATAGTGTCGGCGACGTTGGGGGCGGCAGATTAGGGGTTAATAAGTGTAGGTAGGTAGCAGCAACATTGGGGGCAGCAGATTAGGGGTTAATAAATATAATGTAGGTGTCGGCGATATTGGGGGCAGCAGATTAGGGATTCATAAATATATTGTAGGTGGCGGCGGTGTCCGGAGCGGCAGATTAGGGGTTAAAAATTTTCTTTTAGTGTTTGCGATGCGGGAGGGCCTCGGTTTAGGGGTTAATAGGTAGTTTATGGGTGATAGTGTACTTTTTAGCACTTTAGTTATGAGTTTTATGTTACGCCGTTGTACCATAAAACTAATAACTACTGACTTTTAAATGCGTTAGGACTCTTGACGGGGTAGGGTGTACCGCTCACTTTTTGGCCTCCCAGGACAGACTCGTAATACCGGCGCTATGGAAGTCCCATAGAAAAAAGACTTTACGAAGTTTACGTAAGTCGTTTTGCGGTAAGGCCAAAGAAGTGTGTGGTGCCCCTAAAGCTGCAAGACTCATAATAGCAGCGGGCGTAAAAAAGCAGCGTTAGGACCTTGCTTTTTTTTACCTTAACGCACAACTCGTAATCTAGCCGTTTGTTTTTTAGTGAAAGGACATGTCTATAATTACCCCCAACTAAGGCATTAACAGGAAGTACCTATCGGACAATGAGCATTAGCAGAGAAAGTAACTATCAGCTTCTGGGCATTTGCAGAAAATATCTACTACTACTTTTAACTATCTACTACTACTATCAAATATCAACTACTTCGCATTAGCAGGAGGTATCTATCAGCCAATGGGTTTTGGCTGGAGGACCTATCAACCAATCAGCATTGGGATGAAGTATCTATCAACCAATGAGTATCATCATTATTATTATTAGCAGTTATTTGTAGAGCGCCAATAGATTCCGCAGTGCTTAAAACAAGAGGCTAATATGCAATGTGACATTTATGGGAGACAAAGGGATAGAGGCCAAGAGATGCTCTGTAGTAAATCAGCTCTCATGAAGATCTACAAAACAGCTGGACTCATAGGCTTACATGCTAGGGGGCTTCAAGGGAATGACAAAGGGAGGAGAGGAGCTGAGATAAGAAAATGTTAGTGTATATTATATGCATCCCTGAACAGTAGAGTCTGTAACGGGCGATTAAAATGTGGAGAGAAGCAGACACCTGAGACTTCATATCTTTATAATATATATTTTTTAAAATAATTATTATTAGACAGAGTTATTATGAGTGTAACTGTACTTTTTAATGTATTTTTTTTTACACTTTTTTGACTTGTGTAACAAACCAGAGCTTTATCCCAGCGCATGTTAAATTCAATTTATTGTGCCTGTTTAATCCTTACAACGTGCAGAAACAGGCGCAATAAACCCGATATCGCTTGTGTGCAACAGTTAGCACACCACTTATAAGATAGCCCATAATGAGCTTGATTATGAGTGGAGTGCAAATTATCGCTCCCGGTTTAGCGCTTTATTGCACTAGAAGTAAGATTTTTACGCTTGACGAGTTTCGCTCATATTACGAGTTTAAAGTAAAGTGTTTTTGCTCTAGCGGTAGCTGGACTATTGCAAAAATCTGGTTACAATATCACATGCACATTCACGTATTCCCCAATAAAAGTCAATGGAGAAAAAAAAGTGAGAAAAAAAACTAACACCCCACTCTTGCGCAAACACGATCACATATTCTCATTTGTGCTAACCCGATGTGAAAATATAGGGCAAAGGAGTACAAAAAGCGCAAGAAGCCTTGAGTTATTTATTGTTACGACAAGTAAAAATAATCAACATAAAAACTTACATTCAAGTAAGTAAATTCTTGCACCAAGTTCACAAACAGCCGCAGTATAGGACCGGATCCTCAGGCAGATATGTCCAAACAGATTTCAAAAGGACCGCCGAACAAAGTCGGCGTCTGACGTCACTATAAGGATCCGGCACCGGAGCGTCCCCCTGCAGGCCTAAGCCTCCTAGACCGCTGTCGCTGATACTATGACCGGAGCACTAGTTGCGGTATCCCTACGCGTTTCGTCCGGATCCCGGCCGGACTTTTTCAAGGGTTGTTTGTTAGTAGAGTAAATTGAATGCTAAAACACTGCTATGGGCCATCTATTTATACCATAGGAGAGGAGCACCCTCTATCGGTATATTGATATAATGATATAATGATGACCAGCATTAATACAAAATTAAAAACAAGATTATATACATACAAGATTAAATACATACATTAACAGATTGCATATAAAATACATATAAAATACAATATAATGCAAACCAAAATACATACAAAATACATATCTCTAAATTCATAAAAGTCAGATACAATAATTCTTTAAAATACATAATTCATAAAATTCATAACCTTTAAAATTGATCTATCTACCTAGACTCTATGTTTGAGATTAGATTACCTATATAGACACAGATTCTATGGAAGTTTGTTAGAGAAAAACTGATAAATGAAGAAATAGAGGTGATATTTGACTAAGGCAATATTTGAGCATGAACACCTAGTATTATAAAGTTAAACTGAAAAAACTGAGTGACTATTTCACTTTCCAATATTAGGCACATAACAGAATATGTTGTATTTATTCATAAATAAATATTTCTACATATATCAGATGTTTTTTTGGTACAATATATATTTATACCTTAATGTAATAGATGATTATATACAGGTGGCCCTCGTTTTACAATGGTTCAATTTACACCGTTTCAGAATAACAACCTTTTTTTCCAGTCATGTGACTGCTATTGAAAAGCATTGAGAAGCAGTGCATTTATTAAAATAGCCAGTAGGTGGAGCTGTCCGCTTGTGTTGCAGCAAAGCCAAGCAATCTGAAATTAATCAGTTTAACCAGACCTGAGCTATCAAGCAGATTTCAAAGGAACATCTTCCTGTCTATAAATCAGTCCAGATTGGAATGCATAGAAAGAACTGTTTGCAGAAAAATGCAAGTGAAGCCTGTGTTGTGTGATTATTTTATTAGGTTTATAATGCTGTTTAGCATTTAAAGTCTTCATTTCAAAGCTTTAAAAATAATGTATTAGGTGTTACTTATGACAATTTTGAGAGGGGCCTGGAACCTATCTCCCTCACTTCCCATTGACTTACATTATAAACTGGGTTTCAGTTTACAATGGTTTCGATTTACAACCATTCCTTCTGGAACCTAAACCCGGCGTAAACTGAGGGCTACCTGTTTAGGTATATATATATATATATATATATATATATATATATAAATGTATATATAGCAATATATATTTAGAAATACTTAGAACATCAATTTTAAGCAACTTTCTAATTTACTCCTATTATACATTTTTCTTCATTCTCTTGATATCTTTATTTAAAAAGCAGGAGTCAAGCTTAAGAGCCAGCCCATTTTAGGTTTAGCACCCTGGATAGCGCTTGCTTATTGGTGTCTACATTTAGCATAACCCAGGTCTGAACCAAGGTCTGAACCAGCTCCCTAAGCTTTACATTCCTCCTTTTTAAATAAAGATAGCAAGAGAACAATGAAAAATTGATAATAGGAGTAAATTAGAAAGTTGCTTAAAATTGCACGCTCTATCTGAATCATTAAAAATAAAATTGTGTTTAGTGTCCCTTTAACGGCAAAGAGCTCTAATGCACTTCTGTATATGTCTATAAATGTATACATATGTATTTATGTGTTTATATGTGTATATGTGTCTATAAATACATATATAAACATATGCACACATATATAGACATAATATATATATATATATATATATATCAAGGTGTGTCTAAAAGGTAGCATTTTTTGTCTGTTTAGTATCAGCCTGATGAAATGATTTGTTACTGAGAAACGAGTCGCTGGATACTTTGTGTTTGTGTATGACACTACCTTGTACACTACTTGAGTCCTTTTGGAGCTGTTGCAGCACTTGATTACCAGTTGGGGCCTTGCTGGTTCTATTCATTGTGGCTGATTACCAAACAGAAGAGTTCCCTATTCCTGAGACAGGAGGTGAGTTAGCCGGGTGACTTAAGTACCCCGCCCGCTTGAGTAGCACTTGTTTGGTGCTTCTCCGAATGTGAGTGTGATCAACCTATTTAGATTCATCTCATTATACCTTGACAGTATTACTCTATGTGGCCCCTTCTATAATCTCTCTAAAGGATCTTTAGAATTGGATGACCTAACACTTGAGGAGAGCTGCCAATATACAAGACTGTTATTTGTTTGTTTGGACTTTTACTCTATATTTCCATTATCATTATTTATTTGTATATATAAATATACATATATATATATATACAGATAGCCCTCAGTTTACGCCGGGGTTAGGTTCCAGAAGGAATGGTTGTAAATCGAAACCGTTGTAAATTGAAACCCAGTTTATAATGTAAGTTAATGGGAAGTGAGGGATATAGGTTCCAGGTTCCTCTCAAAATTGTCATAAGTAACACCTAATACATTATTTTTAAAGCTTTGAAATGAAGACTTTAAATGCTAAACAGCATTATAAACCTAATAAAATAATTAGACAACACAGAATATATAATTAAACTAAGTTAAATTAGCAAAAACATTTGCTAAACAGCATTATAAACCTAATAAAATAATCACACAACACAGACTTCACTTGCATTTTTCTGCAAACAGTTCTTTCTATGCATTCCAATCTGGACTGATTTATAGACTGGAAGATCTTGTTCCTTTGAAATCTGCTTGATAGCTCAGGTCTGGTTAAACTGATTAATTTCAGCTTGCTTAGCTTTGCTGCAACACAAGCAGACAGCTCCACCTACTGGCTATTTTAATAAATGCACTGCTTTTCAATAGCAGTCACATGACTGGAAAAAAAGGTTGTTATTCTGAAACGGTGTAAATTGAACCGTTGTAAAACGAGGGCCACCTGTATATATATATATATATATATATATATATATATATATATATATATATATATATATATATATATGTATATATATATGTATATATATATATATATATATATATACATATATATATATATATATATATATATATATATATATATATATATAGTGTAACAATTAGCCTGTGGCCCAGCACTCCAACCACGGTGGTGTGTAGTAGACCTGGGTGCAATCCTCAAAATGTAACTATGTAGATCCGTACCAAGAAGGTCACTCTCAGGATTTTTACATTTTTTTTCCACACTGGGAGTTTGGCTACACAGCCAATTGAAGATTTAATATGTCCTGATGAAGGCTCGGATAGGAGCCGAAACGTTGACTATTCTCTGTTGATGTACGAATAAAGTCATTGTATTTGAATTTACAAATCCTGAGAGTGCCCTTCTTGATACGGATCTATCTATCTATCTATCTATCTATCTATCTATCTATCTATCTATATACACACACACATACATATCTATCTTTAGAGATGTATATGTCTGTATCTCAATGTTAAAGCCCTTTGCCTGCCTTCAATCTTCTATCTTTGCGCCCTTATAACTTGTGTGTGCAATAGTTTTTTTGAATATTTTTTTATTAGATAGTGTTATTATGAGTGTAACTATACTTTGTAATGTATCTTTTATACATTGTTTGCTCCTTGTTTTGTGAAACACTTAACCAGAGCTCTGAAGTCGCAGTAATCATTCTAACATAAATCACGATTGCGCTCAAACGACTTACTTACTTTCAACTTGATGAGCGCAGATCCTCGCAATATACCCCTTATTGCGCTCCAATCGTAATATAGCCCAATGTGTTCATTTACATAAAAAATAAAACATTGGCCAAGACTGATAGATACACAGTTTGTAGAGACAATGTCGCTATAGAACACCAACCATGTCGCTATTAGTTGTAATTCCCATGAGATTAAACGCCATGAAATAAAGCTATAACTTCAGCTAGTTATTAATAGCAACAGCAGTTAATCTCAATGAGTCCCAAGAGGCATTTGTACAATCTAAGTCAATACTGTTGCTATTAAGCCAAGCTCACGTATCGCTGTTGCTATCTGGTTTCTTAAAGGGACAGTCTAGGCCAAAATAAACTTTCATGATTCAGATAGAGCATGTCATTTTAAACAATTTTCCAATTTACTTTTATCACCAATTTTGCTTTGTTCTCTTGGTATTCTTAGTTGAAAGCTTAACCTAGGAGGTTCATATGCTAATTTCTTAGTCCTTGAAGCCCACCTTTTTCAGATTGCATTTTAACAGTTTTTCACCACTAGAGGGTGTTAGTTCAAATATTTCATATAGATAACACTGTGCTCGTGCACGAGAAGTTATCTGGGAGCAGGCACTGATTGGCTAGACTGCAAGTCTGTCAAAAGAACTGAAAAAAGGGGCAGTTTGCAGAGGCTTAGATACAAGATAATCACAGAGGTTAAAAGTATATTATTATAACTGTGTTGGTTATGCAAAACTGGGAAATGGGTAATAAAGGGATTATCTATCTTTTAAAACAATAAAAATTCTGGTGTAGACAGTCCCTTTAAATTGCGGCATTTGAAATTGGGGTGAAGTATTTACTATTAGCCACTGCAGTTGAAAAGATGAACGTACGTAGGGGAGGGAAATACATTTTAACCCTTTATTTAAAGGGACGTTGAATGCAGAACTAAAATGCAGTACACATTACCAATGACTGTCTAAGCAGATGCAGGTGCACAGGTGCATACTGAGGTATGCTCTGTATGCCCACTGCATAATAAAAGCTATATTTCTCCAACATAGGTGTGTCCGGTCCACGGCGTCATCCTTACTTGTGGGATATTCTCTTCCCCAACAGGAAATGGCAAAGAGCCCAGCAAAGCTGGTCACATGATCCCTCCTAGGCTCCGCCTACCCCAGTCATTCTCTTTGCCGTTGTACAGGCAACATCTCCACGGAGATGGCTTAGAGTTTTTTAGTGTTTAACTGTAGTTTTTCATTATTCAATCAAGAGTTTGTTATTTTCAAATAGTGCTGGTACGTACTATTTACTCAGAAACAGAAAAGAGATGAAGAATTCTGTTTGTATGAGGAAAATGATTTTAGCAACCGTAACTAAAATCCATGGCTGTTCCACACAGGACTGTTGAGAGCAATTAACTTCAGTTGGGGGAACAGTGTGCAGTCTCTTACTGCTTGAGGTATGACACATTCTAACAAGACGATGTAATGCTGGAAGCTGTCATTTTCCCTATGGGATCCGGTAAGCCATGTTTATTACGATTGTAAATAAGGGCTTCACAAGGGCTTATTTAAACTGTAGACTTTTTCTGGGCTAAATCGATTGATTATTAACACATATTTAGCCTTGAGGAATCATTTTATCTGGGTATTTTGATATAATAATATCGGCAGGCACTGTTTTAGAC
Source organism: Bombina bombina (assembly GCF_027579735.1). Classification (NCBI taxonomy): domain Eukaryota; kingdom Metazoa; phylum Chordata; class Amphibia; order Anura; family Bombinatoridae; genus Bombina; species Bombina bombina. The sequence continues at coordinate 385,423,855 of NC_069505.1, forward strand.
ACCTTATTCTTTAGGGGCTTTCCCAAAGCATAGGCAGAGTCTCATTTTCGCGCCGGTGTTGCGCACTTGTTTTTGAGAGGCATGGCATGCAGTCGCATGTGAGAGGAGCTCTGATACTTATAAAAGACTTCTGAAGGCGTCATTTGGTATCGTATTCCCCTTTGGGTTTGGTTGGGTCTCAGCAAAGCAGATACCAGGGACTGTAAAGGGGTTTAAAGCTTAAAACGGCTCCGGTTCCGTTATTTTAAGGGTTAAAGCTTCCAAATTTGGTGTGCAATATTTTCAAAGCTTTAAGACGCTGTGGTGAAAATTTGGTGAATTTTGAACAATTCCTTCATGTTTTTTCGCAATTGCAGTAATAAAGTGTGTTCAGTTTAAAATTTAAAGTGACAGTAACGGTTTTATTTTAAAACGTTTTTTGTACTTTCTGATCAAGTTTATGCCTGTTTAACATGTCTGAACTACCAGATAGACTGTGTTCTGAATGTGGGGAAGACAGAATTCCTATTCATTTAAATAAATGTGATTTATGTGATAATGACAATGATGCCCAAGATGATTCCTCAAGTGAGGGGAGTAAGCATGGTACTGCATCATTCCCTCCTTCGTCTACACGAGTCTTGCCCACTCAGGAGGCCCCTAGTACATCTAGCGCGCCAATACTCCTTACTATGCAACAATTAACGGCTGTAATGGATAATTCTGTCAAAAACATTTTAGCCAAAATGAACCCTTGTCAGCGTAAGCGTGGCTGCTCTGTTTTAGTTACTGAAGAGCATGACGACGCTGATATTAATATCTCTGAAGGGCCCCTAACCCAATCTGAGGGGGCCAGGGAGGTTTTGTCTGAGGGAGAAATTACTGATTTAGGGAACATTTCTCAGCAGGCTGAATCTGATGTGATTACATTTAAATTTAAATTGGAACATCTCCGCATTTTGCTTAAGGAGGTATTATCCACTCTGGATGATTGTGAAAATTTAGTCATCCCAGAGAAACTATGTAAAATGGACAAGTTCCTAGAGGTGCCGGGGCTCCCAGAAGCTTTTCCTATACCCAAGCGGGTGGCGGACATTGTTAATAAAGAATGGGAAAGGCCCGGTATTCCTTTCGTCCCTCCCCCCATATTTAAAAAATTGTTTCCTATGGTCGACCCCAGAAAGGACTTATGGCAGTCAGTCCCCAAGGTCGAGGGAGCGGTTTCTACTTTAAACAAACGCACCACTATTCCCATAGAGGATAGTTGTGCTTTCAAAGATCCTATGGATAAAAAATTAGAAGGTTTGCTTAAAAAGATGTTTGTTCAGCAGGGTTACCTTCTACAACCCATTTCATGCATTGTCCCTGTCACTACTGCCGCATATTTCTGGTTTGATGAACTGCTTAAGGTGCTCGATAGTGACTCTCCTCCTTATGAGGAGATTATGGACAGAATCAATGCTCTCAAATTGGCTAATTCTTTCACTCTAGACGCCTCTTTGCAATTGGCTAAGTTAGCGGCTAAGAACTCTGGGTTTGCTATTGTGGCGCGCAGAGCGCTTTGGTTGAAATCTTGGTCGGCTGATGCGTCTTCCAAGAACAAGCTACTAAACATTCCTTTCAAGGGGAAAACGTTGTTTGGTCCTGACTTGAAAGAGATTATCTCTGATATCACTGGGGGTAAGGGCCACGCCCTTCCTCAGGATCGGCCTTTCAAGGCAAAAAATAGACCTAATTTTCGTCCCTTTCGTAAAAACGGACCAGCCCAAGGTGCTACGTCCTCTAAGCAAGAGGGTAATACTTCTCAGGCCAAGCCAGCTTGGAGACCAATGCAAGGCTGGAACAAGGGAAAGCAGGCCAAGAAACCTGCCACTGCTACCAAGACAGCATGAAATATTGGCCCCCGATCCGGGACCGGATCTGGTGGGGGGCAGACTCTCTCTCTTCGCTCAGGCTTGGGCAAGAGATGTTCTGGATCCTTGGGCGCTAGAAATAGTCTCCCAGGGTTATCTTCTGGAATTCAAGGGACTTCCCCCAAGGGGGAGGTTCCACAGGTCGCAGTTGTCTTCAGACCACATAAAAAGACAGGCGTTCTTACATTGTGTAGAAGACCTGTTAAAAATGGGAGTGATTCATCCTGTTCCATTAAGAGAACAAGGGATGGGGTTCTACTCCAATCTGTTCATAGTTCCCAAAAAAGAGGGAACGTTCAGACCAATCCTAGATCTCAAGATCTTAAACAAATTTCTCAAGGTCCCATCGTTCAAGATGGAAACCATTCGAACTATCCTTCCTTCCATCCAGGAAGGTCAATTCATGACCACGGTGGATTTAAAGGATGCGTATCTACATATTCCTATCCACAAGGAACATCATCGGTTCCTAAGGTTTGCATTCCTGGACAAACATTACCAGTTCGTGGCGCTTCCTTTCGGATTAGCCACTGCTCCAAGGATTTTCACAAAGGTACTAGGGTCCCTTCTAGCGGTGCTAAGACCAAGGGGCATTGCAGTAGTACCTTACCTGGACGACATTCTGATTCAAGCGTCGTCCCTTCCTCAAGCAAAGGCTCACACGGACATTGTCCTGGCCTTTCTCAGATCTCACGGCTGGAAAGTGAACGTGGAAAAGAGTTCTCTATCCCCGTCAACAAGGGTTCCCTTCTTGGGAACAATTATAGACTCCTTAGAAATGAGGATCTTTCTAACAGAGGCCAGAAAAACAAAGCTTCTGGACTCTTGTCGGATACTTCATTCCGTTCCTCTTCCTTCCATAGCTCAGTGCATGGAAGTGATCGGGTTGATGGTGGCGGCGATGGACATAGTTCCTTTTGCGCGCATTCATCTAAGACCATTACAACTGTGCATGCTCAGTCAGTGGAATGGGGACTATACAGACTTGTCTCCGAAGATACAAGTAAATCAGAGGACCAGAGACTCACTCCGTTGGTGGCTGTCCCTGGACAATCTGTCTCAAGGGATGATGTTCCACAGACCAGAGTGGGTCATTGTCACGACCGACGCCAGTCTGATAGGCTGGGGCGCGGTCTGGGGATCCCTGAAAGCTCAGGGTCTTTGGTCTCGGGAAGAATCTCTTCTACCGATAAATATTCTGGAACTGAGAGCGATATTCAATGCTCTCCAGGCCTGGCCCCAGCTTGCGAGGACCAGGTTCATACGGTTTCAATCAGACAACATGACGACTGTTGCGTACATCAACCATCAGGGGGGAACAAGGAGTTCCCTAGCGATGGAAGAAGTAACCAAAATTATTCTTTGGGCGGAGTCTCACTCCTGCCACCTGTCTGCTATCCACATCCCAGGAGTGGAAAATTGGGAAGCGGATTTTCTGAGTCGGCAGACATTGCATCCGGGGGAGTGGGAACTCCATCCGGAAATCTTTGCCCAAGTCACTCACCTATGGGGCATTCCAGACATGGATCTGATGGCCTCTCGTCAGAACTTCAAAGTTCCTTGCTACGGGGCCAGATCCAGGGATCCCAAGGCGGCTCTAGTGGATGCACTAGTAGCACCTTGGACCTTCAAACTAGCTTATGTGTTCCCGCCATTTCCTCTCATCCCCAGGCTGATAGCCAGGATCAAGCAGGAGAGGGCGTCGGTGATCTTGATAGCTCCTGCGTGGCCACGCAGGACTTGGTATGCAGATCTGGTGAATATGTCATCGGCTCCACCTTGGAAGCTACCTTTGAGACGAGACCTTCTTGTTCAGGGTCCGTTCGAACATCCGAATCTGGTTTCACTCCAGCTGACTGCTTGGAGATTGAACGCTTGATTTTATCGAAGCGAGGATTCTCAGATTCTGTTATCGATACTCTTGTTCAGGCCAGAAAGCCTGTGACTAGAAAGATTTACCACAAAATTTGGAAAAAATATATCTGTTGGTGTGAATCTAAAGGATTCCCTTGGGACAAGGTTAAGATTCCTAGGATTCTATCCTTCCTTCAAGAAGGATTGGAAAAAGGATTATCTGCAAGTTCCCTGAAGGGACAGATTTCTGCCTTGTCGGTATTACTTCACAAAAAGCTGGCAGCTGTGCCAGATGTTCAAGCCTTTGTTCAGGCTCTGGTTAGAATCAAGCCTGTTTACAAACCTTTGACTCCTCCTTGGAGTCTCAACTTAGTTCTTTCAGTTCTTCAGGGGGTTCCATTTGAACCCTTACATTCCGTTGATATTAAGTTATTATCTTGGAAAGTTTTGTTTTTAGTTGCGATTTCTTCTGCTAGAAGAGTCTCAGAATTATCTGCTCTGCAGTGTTCTCCTCCTTATCTGGTGTTCCATGCAGATAAGGTGGTTTTACGTACTAAACCTGGTTTTCTTCCAAAAGTTGTTTCTAACAAAAACATTAACCAGGAGATTATCGTACCTTCTCTGTGTCCAAAACCAGTTTCAAAGAAGGAACGTTTGTTGCACAATTTGGATGTTGTTCGCGCTCTAAAATTCTATTTAGATGCTACAAAGGATTTTAGACAAACATCTTCCTTGTTTGTTGTTTATTCAGGTAAAAGGAGAGGTCAAAAAGCAACTTCTACCTCTCTCTCTTTTTGGATTAAAAGCATCATCAGATTGGCTTACGAGACTGCCGGACGGCAGCCTCCCGAAAGAATCACAGCTCATTCCACTAGGGCTGTGGCTTCCACATGGGCCTTCAAGAACGAGGCTTCTGTTGATCAGATATGTAGGGCAGCGACTTGGTCTTCACTGCACACTTTTACCAAATTTTACAAGTTTGATACTTTTGCTTCTTCTGAGGCTCTTTTTGGGAGAAAGGTTTTGCAAGCCGTGGTGCCTTCCATTTAGGTGACCTGATTTGCTCCCTCCCTTCATCCGTGTCCTAAAGCTTTGGTATTGGTTCCCACAAGTAAGGATGACGCCGTGGACCGGACACACCTATGTTGGAGAAAACAGAATTTATGTTTACCTGATAAATTTCTTTCTCCAACGGTGTGTCCGGTCCACGGCCCGCCCTGGTTTTTTTAATCAGGTCTGATATTTTATTTTCTTTAACTACAGTCACCACGGTACCATATGGTTTCTCCTATGCAAATATTCCTCCTTAACGTCGGTCGAATGACTGGGGTAGGCGGAGCCTAGGAGGGATCATGTGACCAGCTTTGCTGGGCTCTTTGCCATTTCCTGTTGGGGAAGAGAATATCCCACAAGTAAGGATGACGCCGTGGACCGGACACACCGTTGGAGAAAGAAATTTATCAGGTAAACATAAATTCTGTTTTATAAAGGTCGAATCGATGCACATGCATTTACATTTTGACAAAAAATTCTCTTTAAAGGGATATGAAACAAAAAAAATGTATTTATGATTGAAGCAGAGCATACAATTTTAAAACTGTATTTCAATTTACACCTATTATCAAATTTGCTTCATTCTCATGTTATTCTTTGTTGAAGAGATATCTAGATCGGTAGTAGTGTGCAAATCTCTGAAGCACTGCATGGCAGTAAAAATCCCTGCCATCTAGTGTTCTTTTTGCAAAACTGCTGCCATATAGTGCGCTAGACACATGCAAGTTCAAGAGCTGACCTCCCTGCTTTTCAGCAAAAGATACCAAAAGAATGAATTACATTTAATAATAGAAGTAAATTAGAAAGTTTTTTTTTTTAATTGTATGCTCTATCTGAATTTTTTTAAAAAATTGGTTTCATGTCCCTTTAACCCCTTAATGACCGAGGACGTGCAGGGTACGTCCTCAAAAAAAAGGCAGTTAACGCCTGAGGACGTACCCTGCACGTCCTCGGTGTGGAAAGCAGCTGGAAGCGATCCTGCTCGCTTCCAGCTGCTTTCCGGTTATTGCAGTGATGCCTCGATATGGAGGCATCCTGCAATAACCTCACATGGCCATCCGATGCAGAGAGAGCCACTCTGTGGCCCTCTCTGCACCGGACATCGATGGCCGGTATCGTTGGTGGGTGGGAGCCGAATTGGGAGGCGGGTGGGCGGCCATCGGTGTGCCGCGTGATGTCACGGGGGGCGGGATCGGGGGCGTGACCGCCAGGGGCGCGCACGGGCGCGCGCGTGCACGGAGGGTGGCGGGCGGGCGCGTGCACGGGGCGGGAGCGGGTGGGAACCGCTACACTACGGAAAAGTATTTAATAAAACCTGGCTAATCATGTTTGTGCAAAAGCACAAAAAACGATCGTGGAGGGGTGGGGGGGTTGGTTTGTGTGTGGGGAAGCTACACTACAGAAAATTTCAAAAAATTAAAAAAACAAACCATTTTTTTTCTTCTAAACTGGGTACTGGCAGACAGCTGCCAGTACCCAAGATGGCGCCCATTAAGTTAGAGTGGGAGGGGATAGAGCTGTTTGGGGGGGGGATCAGTGAGGTTGGGGGCTAAGGGGGGATAGTACACAGCAGCATATGTAAATATGCTTAAAAAAATCATTAAAAAAAAATATATATAGCTTTTATTTTAGTACTGGCAGACTTTCTGCCAGTACTTAAGATGGCGGGGACAATTGTGGGGTGGGGGAGGGAAGAGAGCTGTTTGGGAGGGATCAGGGGGTCTGATGTTTTAGGTGGGAGGCTGAGCTCTACACTAAATCTAATATTAACCCTGCAAGCTCCCTACAAGCTACCTAATTAACCCCTTCACTGCTAGCCATAATACACGTGTGATGCGCAGCGGCATTTAGCGGCCTTCTAAATACCAAAAAGCAACGCCAAAGCCATATATGTCTGCTATTTCTGAACAAAGGGGATCCCAGAGAAGCATTTACAACCATTTGTGCCATAACTGCACAAGCTGTTTGTAAATGATTTCAGTGAGAAACCTAAAATTGTGAAATATTTTACGTTTTTTTTAATTTGATCGCATTTGGCGGTGAAATGGTGGCATGAAATATACCAAAATGGGCCTAGATCAATACTTGGGGTTGTCTACTACACTACACTAAAGCTAAAATTAACCCTACAAGCTCCCTACATGCTCCCTAATTAACCCCTTCACTGCTGGGCATAATACACGTGTGGTGCGCAGTGGCATTTAGTGGCATTCTAATTACCAAAAAGCAACACCAAAGCCATATAAGTCTGCTATTTCTGAACAAAGGGGATCACAGAGAAGAATTTACAACCATTTGTGCCATAATTGCACAAACTATTTGTAAATAATTTCAGTGAGAAACCTAAAGTTTGTGAAAAAAATTGTGAAAAAGTGAACGATTTTTTTTATTTGATCGCATTTGGCGGTGAAATGGTGGCATGAAATATACCAAAATTGGCCTAGATCAATACTTTGGGTTGTCTACTAAAAAAAAATATATACATGTCAATGGATATTCAGGGATTCCTGAAAGATATCAGTGTTCCAATGTAACTAGCGCTAATTTTGAAAAAAAAGTGGTTTGCAAATAGCAAAGTGCTACTTGTATTTATGGCCCTATAACTTACAAAAAAAGCAAAGAAGATGTAAACATTGGGTATTTCTAAACTCAGGACAAAATTTAGAAACTATTTAGCATAGGTGTTTTTTGGTGGTTGTAGATATGTAACAGATTTTGGGGGTCAAAGTTAAAAAAAGTGTTTTTTTTTTCAATTTTTCCTCATATTTTATAATTTTTTTATAGTAAATTATAAGATATGATGAAAATAATGGTATCTTTTGAAAGTCCATTTAATGGCGAGAAAAACGGTATATAATATGTGTGGGTACAGTAAATGAGTAAGAGGAAAATTACAGCTAAACACAAACACCGCAAAAATGTAAAAATAGCCTTGGTCCCAAACGGACAGAAAATGGAAAAGTGCTGCGGTCATTAAGGGGTTAATACTAAAATTCTTATATATTTAGTCATGATAGTAACAACACTGCAACTGGGAAATTGTGTAATTTTGAGTTGAATTTCCCTTTAAATGGACTTAAAACACTACATTTTATAAGCATAGTATTTAGGTTTTTCCCTCCCTCCCTCTAGCCATTCCCATGGGTGCTGCCATATTGTAACCTAGCTTGCATTGCATGCCAGTGCAGATGTGTTTGCAACTCTCATTCACATACCTACTGTGTAACCTAGGTTCCAAAATGGCGGCATTCAGAATTAGAGGGAGGTGCATGAAATGTATTTGGTGTTTAATAACCTTTTAAGCTATATTATAATCAGCAGAGCTACATTTATCACTTAACCAATCACTTTTTAGACGCATAGAACGATTTCTACGATGAACCATGGCAATATCACAAAATGTCTTTAAATCTTTAGTAATCAAATTAATTGGAACAATACAAACAAAAAAGTACACGCTAACTTGCGCACAACAGAAAACCTGTAAACAATTAAATATAAAGGAAAAATATAAACGAGTCAACCTCACTCACATAGTTTTAAATACAAATGTGAAACAAAATGCTACACAAGGGCAGTGGATTTTCACTTTGCATTTCGGGTCAAGGTGTATGTGTAAAAATAAAGTCCAAGTACCGCCAGCATAAAAAGTATAAGTTTTTTTAGGCCATATGTCGGAGGCAAAAAAACAGTGTTTAAAAAAAACACTGACGCGTTTCGGCTTAATCTTCCACAAACGTAGTATTTATGTGTAAAATCCTTGCTCTATAATGCTCTAGAACAATCACAGGCAGTCCCTGGAGACATATTTTATTCTGTCCAGTGAGACTAATTTATCCTAGCAATACAGACATGCAAATATTTTACAATTACAAACATTAACATAAACTGTTTACCTAGCGGGTTTCCTAAGTGTTGCTGTTGTATTTATTGTTTTTTCACATTACTAGCGGTTCTACTTTGATGTTTGAGATACAGTGGTCGTTTCAGAAATCTTATTATGGGGGGTACAAATACTCCTGGGTTTAGTCGCGGCTGCTCCTCGGGTGAGGACACAGTGGGCACAGGTTTAGTCCCAGGTATTCTGAGGGCAGAGCTAGGGGTGTGGTTAGGCAGTTGTGGGGCGTGGCCTGCTTCAACAGACAGGGGCAGGGAGTTTTCTTTTTTACTTTTTTACCCTCCAGCTCAGTTCCAAAAGGAAGCAAAATAGAAGATTATGGTTGCTTTTCTCCCCCTATAGAACCACCATATAATTTATTGAGCACCTCACTTTGGTGAGGAAAACTAGATTAGATAAGTAAACTGATGCTCACTGAATTTTTTATTATTATTACTAGAGCGCCAACATATTCCGCATCGCTGTCCAAGGATACAATTTATTTAAATAAAACAATGATACAAAACTTGACAATATTTGACAAATGCAAAAAAGGAGGAGTTGAGGGCCCCAGGAATTTCAACAGGATTTCACCTTTAAAGGGGCACTTTACACTAGATTTTTCTTTGCATAAATGTTTTGTAGATGATCCATGTATATAGCCCATCTGGGAGTGTTTTTGTAACAATGTATAGTTTTGCTTATTTTATAATAACATTGTGCTGATTTTCAGACTCTTAACCAAGCCCTAAAGTATCAGATGTAGACTGAAGTCTACAGATTCCTTCTTGCTCCTGTTTGTGTAATTGGTGTTTTCAAATGCAGGGAAGGGGGGAGGGTCCGCTCTTTCTGCTTTCTCAGCCCCTTCTCACTTCTAAGTAAGTTTTAAAAGGTTTTACACTGGATTTTTAGATCAGCATCTGTGCATATTATTCTTTATAGTAGTGTCTATTACATGCAGTTCTATGAAAATTGGTGTATACTGTCCCTTTAAATCCTTTATTAAGACTCTGCTCTGCAGCCTCACAAGTATTTATATAACCAGGCCGTTGTCTTGCTAGTAGCCGTTAGACGCTATTAGTAACATTGGCTCTCATCAGCTCCTTTTTGCGTGCAGCTAGATGACGCCATTATTGTTAACACCATCAAACAGGGACTCACTTCTAAAAAAAAATGAAGCTGATAATTCATTTTTATTAAAGGCTTTGTTGTTGCGCGAACTGATTTTAATATTTTGCCCCTAAAGGAAAAATATCTATCACGCTTCAACAACCAACACACCTGTTAAGGTATATTTTATTGGAAAAGAAATGTGTGTATGTATATTAAGGGACGTTTTATTGTTATAATAAAACTACTCCAATAAAACTACTTCCAATAAGAGAATTTTATTATTAAATGCAAAAGTTAAACAAGATTCTCAAATCAGAATACTGGAAAGTCAAATTTTGCATTGAGAGCTGTGTATCGCTAAGTGGCGTTCCCACTGTATGAGAGGGAGAGACATACTGTATATATCACAGCATCATTCACTAAAATAAGCATTCATTAAAATAAGCAAAAAAATCATAACTAAAGTACGCATTAAAAATCAGACTGAAATTTTTATTAAAAGTACAAATAAAAGTGCAAATTTAAATTATGCAAACAATCTTTATTTATAGGGGCTGATTTATTAAATGTCTGTCCTACATGATCGGCTCAGCGTATCATGGGACCTATTTATCATGATGTGAGCGGACATGATCCGATGTTGCGTATCAAGTCCGCTGCACATCGATAAATCCCGTCAGCATACGCTCTCGCCATTTATCATTGCACTAGCAGTTCTGATGAACTCCTGGTGCAATGCTGCCCCCTGCAGATTCACAGCCATTTGGCCGCTAGCTGGGGGTGTCAATCAACCCGATCGTATGAGATCGGGGCGGATTGATGTCTGCAGCCTCAGAGCAGGCGGATCAGTTAAGGAGCAGTGGTCTTAAGGCCGCTGATTCTTAACTGCTGTTTCCGGTGAGCCTGAAGGCTCACGCGGAAACAGGGGGATCAGGGGCCATTCGGCCCTTGATAAATAGGCCCCATAGTATCCAGTGAAAAATAGTATTTAATCTGCTTGGTAAACTCTTATTTAAAGGGATATAAAACCCCAAACTTTTATTTTGTGAATCAGACAGAACATATCATTTTAAAAAAGTTTCCAATTTACTTCTATTATCAAATTTGCTTTGTTCCCATAATATTCTTTGTTGAAGAGATACCCAGGTCTGTGCACTACATGGCAAGAAATAGTGCTGCCAACTAGTGCTCTTGCAAATGGATACCATTCTTGCAAAAGTGCTGCCATATAGTGCTCTAGAAATGGGCAGGCTCCTAAGTTTACATCCCTGCTTTTTCAACCAAAAGATACCAAGAGAACAAAGAAAAAATTGAGAATAAAATTGGAAAGTTGTTTAAAGCTCTATCTGAATCACGAAAGAAAATACAGTATATACGGAGTTCAGTATAAGCCATAATCCTCATGTTTCCGTATACTTGTGTCTGTAGGCAATATTTTAAAAATAAATAAAATATATTTTAACAAATTCCAAATGTGCCTATTTTTCCTATTATAAAGTGGTTTTCACTGCCTTGGAGAGTGGGCTGAACAACAAAATGGGGGCGCTCTACCTTGAATTATATGTGATTTACAAAAACATACAAAGTGACATAAAAAATGTATCGATAAATTCAACTAAAGTCCTGTGATAAAAAAAACAGTTCCAATCCAAAGGGTATATGCCAATATGTCCACTGGCGCAATTCGGGCAGCTCCTTACAAATGAGTACTTCAGCTCATGGAAAGGATCTATAGAAAAGAAAACAAGAAAGGAGCCGCATAGCGTATCATAGACACAAGTACGTATATTCAAGTAAGACAATGGAGATGGTCCTACTCACATTTAGAAGACACCTGAAACCGGTGATCAAATACAGACTGGATCCTCAGAGCTGTCCAGCAAGCAACTCTAGTATCAGAGAAAGAAACGACCACTCCGCCGCTCAACCATGTCTCAGACTGGCAGCTCCCAAGTAGTTTTAACCGTAGCCCGGGATCGTACAAGAAACCACACACTGTGTCTTACGGCAATGTTAGTATTCAAACTAAAAAAAATAGCTTCTAATAAAGTTCATAAAATCAAGTAAAACTATTAAAATGACCTGCATAGGTCTTACGTCTTTGGGCATTATCTGAAGTTCTTTGACAGTTTTCATCACACTCACAAAGCATTTTACCCCAGCTGATCTCGCTGATGTTGCCAAATTTAACCCTTGACAAGTTTGTCTCAAAATACCCAATGCACTTATTGCACTGATTGGACAAAAGTTGTGTGCAAAACTATAAGGCAATACACAATTTTGCCTGTTTTTTTTGTTATGAGTACTAGGTGCTTCATGCTAAATTCACTCTCCCCTGCAAAATTCTGCATTCCAGAAAGCTTCATTACTTTCCATGGGAGGCAGCTTGCCCACTTGATGGAACTTTCCACGTCCAGTTTTGATATTTCACTCGATGCAAAATTTTAGTGAATCAGGCAAAAGAAAAATGAGCCTTTTTTAACAATATAATACTATATCAAATTATAGCACTTTTTATTACTACAATAGAAGGTACCTTTAATGTCCTTTTACTGTTGATGACAACTCATGTATCAGCTGTATTGCAGGTCATTCTTCCGCAATGCAAAATAAGACACAAACAGCAAATTGCTCTCTTCTCTGTTTCGAATAACAATGCAAATGTGCCTAATTCAGTCAGTCATAAAAAAAATTTTTTTTTTTTGCTATCCTGACTATGCCCTGGGGATATGAAAAATATGGTGGTGTGCTGGCTTCATTTTCATGATAATCTGTCTAGAAAAATGGAAATAAGGAAAGAGCAAACACCATTCAATTAATATACATAGCAAGTAAAATCAGTATGCAGTTGGAATAACCTCTTAAAAGTTTCTACGTATCTCCTAATTATCTGTGTTAAAAAATAACAGTATAATATTTGGAATGACTAAAACTGATAATTAATATAAATAACCAACTGAGCTAAGATTGTGTGTGTATATATATCACATTTTTGTATATGTTATTATATCTTTTCATGTGACAACTCTGAAGAAATGACACTTTGCTACAATGTAAAGTAGTCAGTGTACAGCCTGTATAACAGTGTAAATTTGCTGTCCCCTCAAAATAACTCAACACACAGCCATTAATGTCTAAACCGTTGGCAACAAAAGTCAGTACACCCCTATGTGGAAATGTCAAAATTGGGCCCAATTAGCCATTTTCCCTCCCCGGTGTCATGTGACTCGTTAGTGTTACAAGGTCTCAGGTGTGAATGGGGAGCAGGTGTGTTAAATTTTGTGTTATCGTTCTCACACGCTCTCATCCTGGTCACTGGAAGTTCAACATGGCACCTCATGGCAAAGAACTCTCTGAGGATCTGAAAAAAAGAATTGTTGCTCTACATAAAGATGGCCTAGGCTATAAGAAGATTGCCAAGACCCTGAAACTGAGCTGCAGCACAGTGGGCAAGAACATACAGCAGTTTCACAGGACAGGTTCCACTCATATAAATCAATTCTTCCCTTAGTAATATACATAGGTAGACTTAAAGGGACATCAAACTCAGAATTTTTCTTTCATGATTCAGATACAACATGCTATTGTAAACAACTTTCTAATTTACTTCTATTGTCACATTTTCTTTGTTCCCTTGGTATCTTTTGTTGAAAATCAGGGACGTAAGCGTGCACATGTCAGGAGCACTATATGGCAGCAGTTTTGCAAGAATGTTATCCATTTGCTAGAGCTCTAGAGGGCAGCGCTATTTCCTGTTATATAGTGCTCCAGATGCCTATCTAGGTACCTCTTCAACAAAGAATACCATGGGAACAAAGCAAATTTGTTTTTAGAAGTAAATTGGAAACATGTTTAAATTTGTATGCTCTGGGTTTCATATCCCTTTAGGGTGAGTAAATGTGTCTGAAATACAATGTGGTTGCAGTTTTTGCATTTTATATATTTTGAGAACACTGCTGCCACCTAGTGTTCAAAAGTGTATAGTATTGGTAAATACGTTGTTGCAAAACTGCAACCATATAGTGCTGCTGGCATTTACACACTCTTCAATGAAGGATACCAAGAAAATAAAGCAAATTTGATAACCGAAGTAAGTTGGATCTCTTTTTAAATTGTATTATAAAAAAGAAAAAAAAATGATTTTTTGTGTCAAACATAATCTCTAATTATATATATTTTTTCATATAGCTGCTATGAATTCTCAGGTTATGTTTAACTTACTGTATAGTGCCCCAGACACAGGCCGACTAATGAGCATACCTAGGTATGCTTTGTAATCAAGTCCACCAAGGGATAGTTCAATAATATAATACTCTTAACACATGAGAACATTTCTGTTTGCACTTTTATGTGTCGATAATGTTATATTCCATTGTCATTTTATACCTTTTGCTTCTATAGTCCAAGTTAGTTTTTTCCTTCAGTAAAAGGTGCTTCATTACATTTTTGTATATTTGAAACTGGGTATTTCTACAGGAAAACTGCTAGGAGAATGTCCTGGGGGTACTATTGTAGATTTGCATAAATAATTAACTTTCCTTCTCTTGCTCCAAAGTGGTTACATGGAGAGGTTACTGGTTGTTTTTTTTAGTTTGTGCGTTTGACCTTGTCTCGTCTGACCTTGGGCTCTGTTTCATCTAAAAGTTTGAAGCTTGGAGGGGAAAGGGTGATTAGCAGTCAGTATTTGTCTGTGTTGGAGGTGCGTCCCTCTCACATACACATGGTCTGCTCTCCAAGAGACGCACGCAGAGTATATATTTCTGCTGGTTAATAGGTTTGTGTGTTGACGAATGATCTTCATCAAATGGAAGTCTTTATAATGTTTGATATAATGTCAGCTTTCATTACGCTGCAGGGCAAGGAGGGGAAGGCAGCCGGGAGGAGGGGAGCACTGAATGAAGAGGGGGGGTGAATAGAGACGCATAGAAAGAAGGAATAAGCTTGGGCTATGAGCAAGGAGAAATGGGAACAAGGAACCAGCTATATGCTTTGGCGATAAAAACTAAATGATGATTGAAGTAACACACATATATACTTACTAGTAGAACGATGACACAAGGACAGCCCTGCCTTGTGTAGGGTATCAAGAGGCCAAATATGTTAGAACTGATGTGAACATATAATAGCACAAGGATACTGAATGCTAATGCACTTACACACATATACACAACGCATCTCATAAGTCTGCAACAGACGAGCATATTTATTTGTTATTCATTTCAAAAAGGAATAACACATTTACATGAATTTCTCCGTTCTTCATTCATTACCAAAACAAACTGAAGGATGAATACAAAATGTGTGCATTTGCTCATTTACATTTGTCTGTTAGCTGCGAGAAGCTAGTAAGAAATCTGCTACGAATTAGAATTATAGGTACAACCCCTGAATCTGGAATTCCAAAATGCAAACTTTTTCTGAAATCCAAACTTTTTAATTCATATTTTTTTTAAAATAATAAAATTATCAAAAATGACTATTTTCCCTCCCTGTAAGTCACAGTCTTCTCTGCCTGTGGTTTTTGGTTTGGTTTTTGGGCTCTAAAATGCAAATAATAGACTATATTTATTTATAAAACTACCTTTAGGTTACATGTATAAGCTGTATTATGACATGTAAGTATATTGGGGCCTATCAAGCTCCAAAAGGAGCTTGAGGGCCCGTGTTTCTGGCGAGTCTTCAGACTCGCCAGAAACAGCAGTTATGAAGCAGCGGTCACAAAGACCGCTGCTCCATAACCCTATCCGCCTGCTCTGAGCAGGCGGACAGGAATCGCCACAATTCAACCCGATCGAGTACGATCGGGTTGATTGACACCCCCCTGCTGGCGGCCGATTGGCCGCGAGTCTGCAGGGGGCGGCGTTGCACCAGCAGCTCTTGTGAGCTGCTGGTGCAATGCTGAATACGGAGAGCGTATTGCTCTCTGCATTCAGCGAGGTCTTGCGGACCTGATCCGCAGTTCCGGATCAGGTCCGCAAGACCTTTGTTAAAGTGATGGTAAACTCTCCCCTTTTAAAAATCAGATCTGGAATGTAAGCGCTATTTTAGATGGGGTTTTATTCATCATGTGCAATGATGATGCTCTATAACTTAGTTATTAATATAGATATGAAATTCAAATACCCCACGTTACACCACCCACTTCAAAAGTCAATTTTCCTGTCAGCTAAATGATTGAATTACTCTCCAATCAATGCTCTAGCTACAACAAAAGTGCCATATGGGGAGAGCGCTGATTGGACAACAATTCAATCTGTTAGCTCACAGAAAATTTTACTTTTGAAGTGGGCGGAGGAGCAATGCAGTATTTGAATTTCATATCTATATTAAAAAGCATGTTATACTGCATCTTCACAGCTAATGAATTAAACTTTGCGCTTACATTCCAGATCTGATTTTAAAAAGGGGAGAGTTTACCATCACTTTAAATAGGGGCCATTGTCTAAATGACAAACTGTCACATTTTTACAGATGCAAATATTAAAAAATCCAAACAATTCTGAAATCAAAACCTTTTCTGGTCCTAAGCAGTTTGGATAAAGGGGTTTCTACCTGTAATAAGAATGTTCTATTACTGAGCCGTTAAACAGTTACCCCAAGCATTCCAGAAAGATAGCTTTGTACATTACCATCAGGTGAGCTAGAAGCTCTTCCATATAGTAGATGAGGTCTTTGTAACTCCACTGTTTTTACGTTGAACATAACCTTTTTACATTTCAGCATCGCAAATTTATTATATGAATCTTAAATTATAATACGTTAAAAATATAACAATATTTGTGCTCCACTCAGTATTACCAGCGCATGCAAATGTGTGCTGGTATTACAAGTAGGTGCAATGCAAACGTGACTTAGCATTCGCATTACACAGAAGCTTTGAGCTCACAAGAGTGCGCTTCCATAGTCTCCAATGGGAGCCTCATTCTCATACCGTCAGACACGGCTGATTTATTAACACATAAATATATATGCATATAAGCATATACATATATGTTTACAGGGATAACACATTCCCAATAGACCGCAATGTAAAGGCACTTTTCACTACCTTTTTTTTCTTACACCCCACACCCGGCAACTTTAACTCCTAAAAACTGCTTTTTGCAGTTTTTTTTAAAATTATATATTCTGATCGTTAATTGCTACTGCTTCACTAATAGCGGGTTATGTATTGCATGCCCGTAAATGGGCGAATTTGCCCGTTTACGGGCACACAATAAATTATCACTCCACTTATATTCAAGCCCATACTCTGCAACCCTGTGTGTGCAATTTGTAGTGCATTAAAATTATCTCCATGCAGATAAAGTGCACGGCGAACAAATATATGAGAAATACGGTCATATTTATTTTGTTGCTCAGATGAGCCCATATAAATCATAATTCCCATAGAGGTGTACACCATTGTTCTTTGTAGGTTTTTCAAGTTCATACCAATCATAAACTTTACAATTTTCACATGAACTGAGTTTCTATACATTTGATGTGCATTGCCAGTTGTATTGGGGTTGTGGAATTGGACGTAAGCATAACCCCCCCCTCCCCCCGTAAAAGTGTTAAATACTTTAAATAATAGCACTTTTTATAGACCCATGAATAGTTTGTTTCTACAAATAAAGAAGGGGCATGCGTCCCTTTAATTTTAAAACAAGTTTAATATCTATAATTATATGATTCATAAAATGGAATTATCACATAGAATATTATATTATTTTTGATCTTTAATAGGACATTTTTCATGCTTTTTTTATGATTTAGCCAGATACAAAGTAATTTGGAAATATAGCTTGGACTACATCATGACTGAAATGTACAAAAGAACATTTATAGATTATCATAATATTTAACAGCAGACTTTTGCATAATGTCAGGCTCAGTAATGTCAATGGTGTGGTATTAGCTCGTTATTGCTTAGTAATTGTGCTTCCCTGTGTTTGCCATCAGTAGTTTTTAGAAGGAAAAGCAGTGCTTCAAAATGTATTGCTTAGCAACACTACCTAATCGCTATTAAAGCAAATGTAACCCTTTCATTGCCACCACAGACTTAACTCCTTCACGGAAGTCCTTTTTTTCTTCATGCAAGTCGTTTTTAAAAAAAAAAATACTTACGTGAAGAAAAAAAGGACTTACGTGAAGGAGTTAAGTCTATCTTTCTTTCTATCTGTATCTTTCTATCTATCTATATATCTATATCTATATCGGTATCTATCATCTATCTATTTCTCTTTCTATCTATCTATCTATCTATCATCTGTATCTATCTATACCTATCCCTTTATCTATCTCTATCTATCTATCTATCTATCTATCTATCTATCTATTTATCTTTATCTATCAATAGCTATCTATATCTATGTATATATATCCCTCTATCTATCTGTATCTATCTATCTATCTATCATCTATCTATCTGTTTGTATCTATATCTATATCTTTCTGTCTATCTATATCTATCAATCTATTTTTTTGACCAGCAGCAATTCAGATATGGATTATGACAGCATTGTAGGGAAAACAACATTAAACTTTTCTACAGCATTGTGATTAACCCTTATGTGTTTAACACCTTTCAAAGGGGTTAAACACTTAGTTAAAATATCTAGGTAGGCACAGGAGCAACACTGCACTACTGTGACCTAACTGACCACATCTGATGAACCAATGACAAGAGGCATATGTGTAGCCACCAATCACCTTATAGCTCCCATTAAATTTGATAATAGAAGTAAATGTAAATTACACTTAAAGGGACAGTCAACACCAGAATTTTCGATGTGTAAAAAGATAGATAATCCCTTTATTACCTATTCCCCAGTTTTGCAAAACCAACACTGTTATATTAATACACTTTTTACTTTGGTTTCTAACTTGTATCTAAGCATCTTCTGACCGCCGCTAATCACATGACTTTTAGTTATTATCTATTGACTTGCATTTTAGCCAATTAGTGCAGTGTCTGCCACTAGCCACGGGCGTGATCACAATGCTATCTATATGGCTGACATGAACTAGCTCTCCCCTGCTGTGAAAAGTAAATAAAATAGAGGCAGCCTTCAAGGGCTTAGAAATTATCATATGAGCCTTCCTAGGTTTGCTTTCAACTAGAATACCAAGAGAACAAAGCAAAATTGTTGATAAAAGTAAATTGGAAAGTTGTTTAAAATTACATGCCCTATTTGAAAAATGAAAGTTTTTTTTTTGGACTTCACTGTCCCTTTAAGATTGCATTCTCTATCTGCACATAAATACTAAATACCTTGTATAAGATTAGTATTGATGTTAGTCCCGGTCACGGATACCGGGCTGCCAAGGCTAACACCCCCAACCCCCATACTTGGGTCAGTATTTATTACCTAATTTTCTGGCTCTGTGTGACTTACGGGATGTCCCAAACTCTCTTTCTTGTGTTCTCACTGTTTGTACCTCCTCATGTAAGAGCTGATCTCTTACCGCCTGACCCCTTCACGGCCGGCCGGGCTCATGGGACTACTAGCCGGCTGGGCTACCCCGGCACCCAGCTGACCTTTACCCTAGGTCGCTCCAGCGGCCCTTTGTCTCAGAGCTCTGCTCTTTTGGGGATTGGTACCCCCTGGGGAGGGCAAGAGTTGGGGTGATTGCCAGAAGGGAGCTCCCATGGGAACTTGGGGTTTCAGACCCCCCTACAACCTCTACTCCCCCTGGCTTACCCAGTGTACCTTTGACCCGCTGCTGCTCCGGGCCCCAGAGACGGATCATGTCACTTTTTGGACTGGGACACCTTGGGGTCTGGAGCTCTCCATTGGTACCAGGAAATAGCTGCTCCCTCTGGATCACCCCGAAACCACCACCTCTGTATTACGGGGACTCTATGGGACTGTGGCTCCTATGGGGGCGCCAGTCTGTCTGGAGGGGGGGGGAATGGCAGATGATCTGGGGGTCAGATAAGACCCTTATCATGATGAGCAGTGTGTATATAAGCCGTGTGTGTTTCACAATAAACTCTGTTCGTGTTTCACCTGAATACTGGTCTTGTCTGGTTATTTGGGTTGGCTCTGGCTATAATCACTTCTCTCCACTCTATGCCTACAAGTTCCAAGTACAGGAAGAACCCTCTTGGCGGAGCTACCCAGTCCGGGTAGCCAGTGTCCATCACAGTCCCCACCTCCATCTAGTCATGTGTGCTGCTGCCATGTTGAAATCTAATTTTCAATGCATCTCAGTGTTGACTTGTTTTGCACGCGTGCAACAACTCTTTTTCTGATACCTGCAGTGAAATCTAAGTTCCAAAATGTTGACAACCATATTTAGAGGGAGATGCATGAATTGTTTACTGTCCATTTAATATAATGTAAAAATGCCTTTAGCAGCATTTATTAAATGAAATAGGTATCTGTTGCTATAAGTCTTTTGCCACCCACCATATACACAAGTGATTTTAATACTTTTTGTATGTGTCTCCAAAATAGGAGTTAAAAGGATAATCTTGTATTAGACAATGTTTTTGATTTTAACATCCATAGTCACAGTCGGAGAGATAGCTCAGCATGCTAAGGCACTGTGGCTGACCTCTGTAGCAGCCCAAGGGTTGCAGGGTCGATCCCCGGCGAGGTCCACTCAGCCTTTCATCCTTCCGAGGTCGATAAAATGAGCAGGCCTTGAGACCCTTACGGGTGATTAGCCGCGCTTTACAAGTACCCAATACATACATTCCCTGGCATAGTGCTTTGACACTCCAGATAAGGATACAGCTGGTGAGCCAATTATTATTATACTTTATTTATGGAGCGCCAACATATTCTGCAGCGCTGTCCATGGCTAGAATTCATTTAAATAAAACAATGATATAAAACTTGTAAGAGACGGAACAAAATTTGATGAACACATACAAGATGGATTGAGGGCCCTATTCCCGAGGGAACTTACAATCTAGAAGGGTAGGAGGTTGGGGAACACGAAGTGAGGACTGCAAGATTGAGAAAGATGTTAATACAGAGTAAGATGAGGTAAATATTAGGTAAATGGAATTAATTTATTACTGAGTTGGGTGGTAGACTTATTTGAACAAAAAAAAGTCTTCAGGGAGCATTTAAAAGAAGAAAGATTAGGGCAATGCCTGACAGCACGAGGGAGAGTGTTCCAGAGGGTAGGTGCTGCACGACAGAAGTCCTGCAGTCTAGCATGAGAGAGGTTATAGTCGCAGAGAGGTGCAGCAGATACAGAGCGACGGGAAAGGTGGATTAGCCTGGCGGAGGCATTTAGGATGGATTGAAGGGGCAGAGGTGGGAAAGAGGAAGGCCAGTAAGTAGGTTATTACAGTAGTCAAGTTGGGAAATAAAAAGGGAGTGAATTATTTGCTTTGTAGTGTTAGAGCTCAGAAAAGAGCGAATCTTGGAAATATTGCGTAGGTAGGTGGTTGTGGCAGGATGAAGAAAGCAAATGGATGTCGTGGATGAAGGATAGATTTGAGTCAAGTGTAACTTTGATGGAGCAGACTTGGGGCAATAGGAAGATGGTGATGCCGTCAACAGGGATAGAAAAGTCAGAAGTCGGCGTAGAGCTAGAGGGGGGATTAGAAGGAGCTCAGTCTTGGACATGTTAATGTTTAGGTGGTGAGAGGCCATTCAGGAAGAAATGCCAGATAAGTAGTCGCTGACATGAGAAAGGACAGTCCAATCAGGAATGTCATACCTACATATCCTTCAATTACTATCTAGGTATATCATATTCTAAAATAGCATGTGAGTGCAGGGGTTAAAACATATTTCATCAAGGCATTTTTTTTAAATTAGGGCGTTTCTTTTAAAGAGCTTTGCAGCCAATGAAGATTGCAAATATATTGCTAGGAAAAAAATCTGTTACCTATTACACAGATCTGGAAAAAAAACTTTTTTATAATCATCAGAAATAAATACATACGCCTAGATTTAGAGTTTTGTCTGTAAAAAGCCGCGTAGCTAACGCTGCTTTTTTTTCCCAACGCACCCTTAAGACAACGCTGGTATTTAGAGTTGTCTGAGTGGCTGCGTTAGGCTCAGAAAAGGGTGCGTTGAGCCTAACTTAGCTCCACTTCAATCCTCAATACCAGCGTTGCTTACGGTAGCAGTAAGCTGGAAAAACGTGCTCGTGCACGATATCCCCATAGGCAACAATGGGGCAGTTTTGCTGAAAAAACAAAAAAAAGCAGCGTTCAGCTCCTAACGCAGCCCCATTGTTTCCTATGGGGAAACACTCTCTAAGTCTGCACCTAACACCCTAACATGTACCCCGAGTCTAAACACCCCTAACCTTACACTTATTAACCCCTAATCTGCCGCCCCCGCTATCGCTGACCCCTGCATATTATTATTAACCCCTAATCTTCCGCTCCGGACACCGCCGCCGTTATCCCTATGAACCCCTAATCTGCTGACCCTAACACTGCTGACCCCTATATTATATTTATTAACCCCTAATCTGCCCCCCCCCAACGTCGCCGCTACCTTACCTACACTTATTAACCCCTAATCTGCCGACCGGACCTCGCCGACACTATAATAAATGTATTAACCCCTAAACCGCCGCACTCCCGCCTCGCAAACACTATAATAAATTGTATTAACCCCTAATCTGCCCTCCCTAACATCGCCACCACCTACCTACAATTATTAACCCCTAATCTCCCGCCCGCACCGTCGCCGCTACTATAATAAAGTTATTAACCCCTAACCCTAACACCCCCCTAACATAAATATAATTTATATTAAACAAAATAATATTCCTAGAATTAACTAAATTAATCCTTTTTAAAACTAAATACTTACCTATAAAATAAACCCTAATATAGCTACAATATAACTAATAATTGCAGTGATGTGCAGACTTGGGGCAATAGGATTTTCATTTTAGCCATTGTCTTCACCAAGCATTTTACCAGTCCAAGATTTTAATGTGGAGGGGGGGTGAAGAAATGTCTTCTTGGGGTCAACGAGAGGAACATGTTGGACACTGTATTTTCTAGGATCATAAGTGCATCTTGGCTCCCACTCAGGTTTAATCATCACAATTACTATACATTCTGGGGAAAAACTAAGCATAGATTTGGAATTGGGGTATCAAACCTAGTCTACGGTACCTATTAGTTTCTCTGATGATTTGTCTTTGTTGACCAATGTTATCAGTGGCAAAAGTCTTGAGAGTTGTAGTTTTAAGTTTAAAGGGACACTGAACCCAAATATTTTCTTTTGTGATTCAGATAGAGCTTGCAATTTTAACCAACTTTCTAATTTACTCCTATTATCAATTTTTCTTCGTTCACTTGCTATCTTTATTTGAAAAAGAAGGCATGTAAGCTTTTTTGGTTTAGCACTCTGGACAGCATTTTTTTTATTGGTGGATGAATTTATCCACCAATCAGCAAGAATCACCCAGGTTATTCACCAAAAATGGGCCGGCGTCTAAACTTACATTCTTGCATTTCAAATTAGGATACCAAGAGAATGAAGAAAATTTGATAATAGGAGTAAATTAGAAAGTTGCTTAAAATTGCTGCTCTATCTGAAACACGAAAAAAAAATGTGGGTTCAGTGTCCCTTTAAGTCATTGGGGTATTTGATTTATCTGATATTGTTAGAGAGAATTCCTGGGGTATGAATAAAGTATCAACATTCAAATAAGCCATAAAGGGATACTGAAACCAATTTTTTTTCTTTCGTGATTCAGATAGAGCAGCAGTTTTAAGCAACTTTCTAATTTACTCCTATTATCAAATTTTCTTCATTTTCTTGGTATCTTTATTTGAAATGCAAGAATGTAAGTTTAGATGCCAGACCATTTTGGGTGAACAACCTGGGTTGTTCTTGCTGATTGGAGGATAAATTCATCCACCAATAAACAAGTGCTGTCCAGGGTACCGAACCAAAAAATAGCTTAGATGCCTTCTTGTTCAAATAAAGATAGCAAGAAAATGAAGAAAAATCCATAATAGAAGGCCTACTTATCAAGCCGTCAACCGCAAATACGCTGGAATTCTGCGGCGTAATTGTGGAAAGCTTGATTCCCCTTAGTTATCAAAGCCTACAGACCGGCAAAAGTTAAAATCTGTGATGTAACATACGATCCGCCGGTCTCAGTCTGACACAGATCGATGCTTACATCATTACAGATGTTCCGAATGCAAATTCGGCGCTATCTGACTACTTTTGCTAGTTAACAAATACCTACCAGGTACGTCCTGGAGGCGGCGGATGCCATAGGAATTAATGGGAGTCTGAAAGCAGCGAAAGCTCATGTTTGCTGCTGCCCGATATCCCATTGATTCCTATGGGAGAATAAAGTTATGTTTACACCTAAAACCTTAACATAAGCCCCAAGTCTAAACACCCCTAATCTGCTTCCCCCGACACCGCTGCCATCTACATTTTACTCATTAACCCCTAATCTGCCGCCCCCACACCGCCGCCACCTACATTATACTTATTAACCCCTAATCTACCGCCCTGACACTGCCGCCACCTACATAAAGTTATTAACCCCTATCCCGCCGTTCCCGGAGCACACTGCAACTAAATAAATTTATTTACCCCTAAACCCCTGGCCTCCCACATCACTAGCACTTACTAAACCTATTAACCCCTAAACCACCAGCCCCCCCACATCGCCATAAACTAAATTAAACTATTAACCCCTAAACCTAACAACCCGCTTTTAGGGCATTTAGCTCTATTGCAGACCAAAGCCCTAACCTAAAAATAAAACCCATTCAATAAACCCTTAAAAAAACACTAACCCCCTGAAGATCCACTTACAGTTTTGAAGATCCGACATCCATCCTCAAAGAATTTGGGAGAAGTCCTCAACGAAGCCGGGAGAAGTCTTCATCCAAGCCGGGAGAAGTGGTCCTCCAGACGGGCAGAAGTCTTTATCCAGACGGCAACTTCTATCTTCATCCATCCGGCGTGGAGTGGGTCCATCTTCGACATCCGGCGCGGAGCATCCTCTTCTTCCGATGACTACCTGATGAATGAAGGTTCCTTTAAGTGACGTCATCCAAGATGGCGTCCCTTAGTTTCCGATTGGCTGATAGAATTATATCGGATCCAATCAGCCAATAAGATTGCGCTCGCATTCTATTGGCTGATTGGAACAGCCAATAGAATGCAAGCTGAATCCTATTGGCTGATTGCATCAGCCAATAGGATTTTTTCAGCCTTGATTCCGATTGGCTGATAGAATTCTATCAGCCAATCAGAATCTAAGGGACACCATCTTGGATGACGTAATTTAAAGGAACCTTCATTCGGGAAGAAGACTTCGTTCGAAGAGGATGCTCCGCACCGGATGTCTTGAAGATGGACCTGCTCCGCGCTGGATGGATGAAGATAGAAGATGCCGTCTGGATGAAGACTTCTGCCCGTCTGGAGGACCACTTCTCCCGGCTTGGATGAAGACTTCTCCCAGCTTCGTTGAGGACTTCTTGCCCCTTCGATGAGGACTTCTCCCGGCTTCGTTGAGGATAGATGTCAGATTTTCAAAACTGTAAGTGGATCTTCAGTGGTTTTTTTTAAGGGTTTATTGGGTGGGTTTTATTTTTAGGTTAGGGCTTTTGGCTGCAATAGAGCTAAATGCCCTATTAAGGGCAATGCCCATCCAAATGCCCTTTTCAGGGCAATGGGGAGATTATGTTTTTTTAGTTGGGGTTTTATTTGGGGGGTTGGTTGTGTGGGTGGTGGGTTTTACTGTTGGGGGGGTTGTTTTTTTTGTTTTTTTTCAGGTAAAAGAGCTGATTTCTTTGTGGCAATGCCCCGCAAAAGGCCCTTTTAAGGGCTATTGGTAGTTTAGTTTAGGCTAGTTTTTTTTTTTTTTTTGGGGGGGCGCTTTTTTTTTATTTTGATAGGGCTATTAGATTAGGTGCAATTAGTTTAAATATCTTGTAATTGTATTTAATTTATTTAATTGTATTTAATTTAGGTAATTTATTTTATTGTAGTCTAGTGTTAGGTTTTAGTGTAACTTAGGTTAGGTTTTATTTTACAGGTCAATTTGTATTTATTTTAGCTAGGTAGTTACTAAATAGTTAATAACTATTTAGTAACTATTGTACCTAGTTAAAATAAATACAAACTTGCCTGTAAAATAAAAATAAACCCTAAGCTAGATACAAACTTGCCTGTATATTGTAGCCATCTTAGGGTTTATTTTACAGGTAAGTATTTCGTTTTAAATAGGAATTATTTAGTTATTAATTGTAGGTTTTATTTAGATTTATTTTAATTATATTTAAATTAGGGGGTGTTAGGGTTAGACTTAGGTTTAGGGGTTAATAAATATAACATAGTGGCTGCGACGTTGGGGGCGGCAGATTAGGGTTTAATAATTGTAGGTAGGTGGTGGCGATGTTAGGGGCGGCAGATTAGGGGTTAATAATATTTAACTAATGCTTGTGCTGCGGCGGTTTAGGGGTTAATATGTTTACTATAGTGGCGGCGATGTTGGGGGCGGCAGATTAGGGGTTAATAAATGTAGGTAGGTGGCGGTGACATTGGGGGAGGGAGATTAGGGGTTAATAAATATAATGTAGGTGTCGGCGATGTTGGGGGCAGCAGATTAGGGGTTAATAAGTATAATGTAGGTGGCGGCGATGTCCGGAGCGGCAGATTAGGGGTTAATAAGTATAATGAAGGTGGCGGCGATGTCGGGGACGGCAGATTAGGGGTTAATAATTGTAAGATTAGGGGTGTTTAGACTCGGGGTTCATGTTAGGGTGTTAGGTGTAAACATAAATTTCGTTTCCCCATAGGAATCAATGGGGCTGCGTTACTGAGCTTTACGCTGCTTTATTGCAGGTGTTAGGCTTTTTTTCAGCCGGCTCTCCCCATTGATGTCTATGGGGAAATCGTGCATGAGCACGTACAACCAGCTCACCGCTGACTTATGCAGCGCTGGTATTGGAGTGCGGTATGGAGCACAATTTTGCTCTACGCTCACTTCTTGCCTTTTAACGCCGGGTTTAGAAAAACCTGTAATACCAGCGCTGTAGGTAAGTGAGTGGTGACAATAACGTGCAAGTTAGCACCGCACCCCTCATAACGCAAAACTCGTAATCTGGCCGTAATAGTTTAATATAGTTTAATTTAAATCTAAAGGTAAGTTTAAATGTATTATAAGATAGGGATGAGTTAATATTTAATGTAAAGTTAGCGGGTTGTTAGGTTTAGGGGTTAATAGTTTAATTTAGTTTATATTGATGTGGGGGGCTGGCGGATTGGGGGTTAATAGGTTTAGTAAGTGGTAGTGATGTGGGAGGCCAGGGTTTAGGGGTTAATACCTTTAGTTAGTTGCGGCGGGGTCCGGGAGCAGCGGGATAGGGGTTAATAACTTTATTAGAGTTGCGGTGGGCTCCGGGAGCGGCGGGATAGGGGTTAATAACTTTATTAAAGTTGCGGCGGGATAGGGGTTAATAACTTTATTTAGTTGCGGTGGGCTCCTTGAGTGGCAGGATAGGGGTTAATAACTTTATTAGAGTTGCAGTGGTCTCCGGGAGCGGCGGGATATTGGTTAAACAGTTTAGTATAGTGGCGGTGCTTAGTGACAGTATACAAATAAAGCTGTGAAAAAGACGAAGAGCAGCGAGATTGATGACTGTTTAGTTAACAACAGTCCGCTGCTCATCGCCCCGTACTTGGTGCGTGGCTTTTTTTTTTTTTCCAAAGGAGCTTTATTTGAAAAATAAAAGTATGAACATACGTGCATTGCAACAATGCCGTATAAGGTTACAACATATATTTTCAACAGTTTAATCTACAATTCTCAACACTGCAATCAAAAAAGTCTGGTGTGGTCCGGTTCAGATGAACATTGTGAGAGAGAGTGCATGAAGTACAAGGCTCCTAATTTGCACATTTTCTTAGATTTCCTTGCTGCATGTAAACTATTAAAACAGATCGTTCAACAAAAATAGTGTACACAGTATGATGCTCCATAGAGCAGGTTTAACATAAGGATAACTGTAAACTACAACACAGTAGTACCAAATAATGATAACTTACCACAGGTGGCTACATAGGACCGAAATATCTAAAAGAGGCATTTAAGCTGTCATTAGTCAGTATGAAAGTGAATCTGACGGTGCCCATTTGCCATACTAATACATCTTGTAAGTAAAAGGGGAAGCAGGAGGGAAGAGGAGTCAGAGAAAAGGAGATAAGGGGAAAGCAGTAGAGGGGGGGAGGGGGATAAGGCATCGACAGTAGGAGTTTTATTCTGTCGTGGATCAGTACCCTCTGGGTTCTCCATTGTTCCAAAGTTGGACCAACAATTTGTGGGTATCCAGTTTCCCTATTGGGGCGTAGTGATATCTCTTCAGACTTAACAGGTTAAGCACCCCTTGCCTCCATTCTGAGGTCAGAGGAATCTGAGGTGATTTCCATCTGGCCGGTATTAAGTTTTTAGCGCTTGTCAACATTATCATCAGTAGTGTCAGATCTGAAATCTTAGTTGGAAAGTGGAACAACAGCGTTTTCATAGCCTTTGGCACCTCCAACTCCAGTGTTGATTGTATGTGTTCCCACACCTCCTTCCAAACCCCTCTATCATGGGGCAGTCCCACCAATTGTGTGTTATGGAGCCCACTCCTCCACATCCCCTCCAGCATTTATCCGATGTATTAGGGTAAATCTTTTTAAGGCGAGATGGCGTAAGGTACCATCGGCTCAGTAACTTATTTTGCGATTCTTGTATGCGCGCAGAGACTGACACAGTCTTGGTGGCCCGGAATATCCTTTGCCACTCCTGCGCCTCCAACTCGGCACCTAAGTCTATCTGCCACTGTCTAGCATATGTTGGAAGGCCGTCATCACCCTTGAGAAGAAGCCCATAAACCTTTGAGATTAAGTGTCTGGGGATAGTGTTCTGTGTACAGAGTCCCTCGAAAAGTGTATGTTCTCTTAAAAGTGATTGTTTGTATTTATGTGTTGTGATGTAATGGCCTATCTGCAAATACACAAACCAGGGGACTCTAATGGCGGGTTCATCTGTCAGGAGCTCATCCCTAGTCTTCACAGTTCCATTATCTACAAATTTTCCAACTCTATTGTTGGCAAACTGAGTCTGGGTGTATGTTAACTGAGTCTGTATCGGGATCTCTGGATTTCCAAAGACCGGTGTCAATGGGGAAAATACTGTAGATATGTGTGACTCTGTTCGTACGGTCTTTTCCCATTCCTCCATCACCACACTGATTAGGGGGTAAGTAGCCACTGCTGCTGGTCTAAATTTTTTATCAATCCAGGGAAGAGAGGCGAGATTTCCTGATTGGAGAATGCCAGCGTCTAGCGCAATCCAATCTTTTTGGGGATCACTATGACACCATTCAATTACCCTCTGGAGAAGAACAGCCCTTCTATAACAAAGTATATTTGGAAGCCCCAGTCCGCCTTCCTCCCTGGGAAGGTACATTGTTTTCCTATTCACTCTGGGCCTGATATCTTTCCAGATATAATCTTCTATTAATTTTTGCAGGGAAGGGATAAAGGAGTGCGGAAGAGGGATTGGTATAGTCTGGAGAACGTACAGCACTCTGGGGAGAATATTCATTTTAATGACATTAATCCTCCCCAGCCCAGAGATCATTTTGTGCTTCCAAACTGATAGATCATTTGAAATGTCTTTTTTAAGTGCTGCATAATTGGCCTCAAATATATCTGAAATCTTGGCAGAAAGCCATTGGTGCGTGGCTTTTTGACAGCTTTTGATATAAATATGGAGAGCGTATTCAGGTCAGTGGCCGCGATGTTAGGCGAGCGTATTGATGCCGTCGAATGCAAGTAAGTTGACGGCTTGATAAGTAGGCCTCTAGGAGTAAATTAGAAAGTTGCTTAAAATTGCATGCTCTATCTGAATCATGAAAGAAAAAAATTTGGGTTCAGTATCCCTTTAACTACAGTAGTCAATAAGTAGAAAAGCTACCAAGTGCAGATGGTAGTCACAAATATATAATGTATTTCAGATGTACTTCTTTCTAAGCATTAAAGGGACACTGAACCCCAATTTTTTCTTTCGTGATTCAGATAGAGCATGCAATTTTAAACAACTTTCTAATTTACTCCTATTATCAATTTTTCTTCATTCTCTTGCTTTCTTTAGTTGAAAAAGAAGGCATCTAAGCTATTTTTTTGGTTCAGTACCATGGAAAGCACTTGTTTATTGGTAGGTGAATTTACCCACCAATCAGCAACAACAACACAGTGTGTTCACCAAAAATGGGCCGGTATCTAAACTTACATTTTTGCATTTCAAATAAAGATACCAAGAGAATGAAAAGAATTTGATAATAGGAGTAAATTAGAAAGTTGCTTAAAATTGCATGCTCTATCTGAATCATGATAGAATTTTTTTTGGGTTCAGTGTCCCTTTAATAATGAAATGATAAACCATTTTACAACACCCCACCCTACTCTTGTAATGTAGTAGTAAAACCTTTGATTTCAATTTACAATGTCGTGGGTTCATTTTCCATTAACGGGCACTTAATGTATAAACTCATCTAGCATTTAATCCCATTTTAATATCTATATTTTTCTGTAGTTGATATTGGCTTTAATATAAAACAGTTGAAGGCTCATCCGTTTCTGTGTTTTGCCCTGTACATATTTCATTAGGGGAACAAAAATCTTTTTTTTGGCACCTTCTCTGATTTCAAATGAAATGCAAATATTTTTGAAATGCTTGATTTCACCGTTCTTAACTCTGCTTGCATGGTATTAAAAAGCATTTTCTGCTGGAAGGCATTAATGTAATACCTAGGAGTGCAATTAAACTCTGAGGAAGCACCTTCTGCGTGGGCGTGAAACATGTTACCCATGTGTTATATAAGGAGCAAAATATTAACTCTTGTTTATGGATTTTCAGCAAGTAAATATGGGGCCGATTTATTAAAGTGCGGACAGACATGATATGATCTAGCGTATTATATACGCCGCACATCGATAAATGCCGACAGCATACTCTTCAGACCGCTGCTTCATAACTGCTGTTTCCGGCGAGCCTGAAGACTCGCACGGAAACAAGGGCATCAAGCTCCATTCGGAGATTGATAATTCGGTCCCATAGAATGGTTTTGATTTTATATGAAGTTGTATCCCTTTATTTCTATGTAGAGAAGAACCCTTGTATTCTATGACACTTAACACGCCAATTATCTGATTCTCCAAAAACAATTATTTGTTTGTGTGTGTGTGTATGTTTCTATGTGTGTTTGTATGTGTGTGTGTGTGTGTTTCTATGTGTGTTTGTATGTGTGTGTGTGTGTGTTTATATGTGTGTTTGTATGTGTGTGTGTGTGTGTGTGTTATATAAATTTGAATTCACAGCATTTTTTGCATGTGCAGTGTAGTTTTATTACAATTTCTAATGCGCACCTTACATTTTTTTTATAAAATACATTTGCTGCAGTATTTCGGTAAAATTTTGAATGTGATTAAACTTTTACTTTGTATTTTTATTTTCATTTTTACGTTTTATATGTTTTTTAATTGCGTTTTTTTTTTTAGCCCTATTGTATGCATCGCCTTCACATAATTAAATGCAGGGAACACTCCTCTGCGAAACACATTGTCCTAGAATTACAACAGGGGCTTCATAGTATTGGGGGAGAAATAAAATCTGACAATCCCAGAGAGCTATATAGAATTGGCCCCTGTATCTCTATCTTATCTTCTCTGTTGCGCCTTAACCAATTTCATTAAACTTTTTTTATTTATGACAATTAAAATGTCTTTCTTTTGTTATATGCATCTCTCACTACGTCGG
Organism: Bombina bombina; assembly: GCF_027579735.1. NCBI lineage: Eukaryota > Metazoa > Chordata > Amphibia > Anura > Bombinatoridae > Bombina > Bombina bombina. Next base: position 385,455,406 of record NC_069505.1, read on the forward strand.
TCTTTCTCTCTCTAATTTAAGGAAGAAGATATTGAATATTATGATTCCAAAGCAGAGACGGAATATGTGAGTATCTGTTTTCTTCCACATCTCTCCTCCACCTCACAGATGAGGTCCACAGAAGGCCAAGACATGTGTGGTCTCTCTCTATCTCTATCTCTATCATCTCTATCTCTCTATCTCTATCTCTCTATCTCTATCTCTCTCTCTATCTCTCTCTATCTCTATCTCTATCTCTCTCTCTCCATTCATGGCAGGTTTGTCTTTTTTTTTTTAGATAGAACTAAACTGGCTGAGCATTTCTCAATGTTGTATAGATAGCGATATTGTTTCCATTTTACTCTAGCAGTAGCCGTCCTTCAGGTGTCTTCTGCATTCCACCATATCTTCTCATATTCACTATTTCTCTTTCGTCTCCTTTCATCTTTCTCTCTGTCACTCTTTCTATCCATTTAAATCCTTTGTATCATGTCGCTTTCTGGCATTTTTCCTCTTTCACTTTTTCTGTTTTCTTACTCAGTGTTCATGTACGTTTTACTATTATCTAACCACTCTATATGCCCTCTTTTTCTTCATTCACCTGTTATAACTTATGTTTCATGTACTATGTACCTCTCACAGAATGACCTTAATGCCCTTTTTTTCTTTAGTCACCTGTTGTCACGTATGTGTCATTTACTATAGATCTCTCACAGGATGACCTTAATGTCCTCTATTTCCTCAGTTAACTGTTGTCACTTATGTGTCACTTACTATTGACCTCTTACAACTATCTCTTTCCTCAGTTTTTTCTTTAGTTACCTGTTGCCACGTATGTGTCATTTGCTATAGACCTCTCACTGGATGACCTTAACACCCTCTCTTTCCTCAGTCACCTGTTGTCACTTATGTGTCACTTACTATTGATCTCTTACAACTATCTCTTTCCTAATTTTTTTCTTTCGTCACCTGTTGTCACGTATGTGTCACTTTCTATAGACCTCTCACAGGATGACCTTAATGCCCTCTTTCCTCAGTCACCTGTTGTCACTTATGTGTCACTTACTATTTACCTCTCACATGATGACCTTAATGCACTCTCTTTCCTCAGTCACATGTTGTCACTTATGTGTCACTTACTATTTACCTCTCACATGATGACCTTAATGCACTCTCTTTCCTCAGTCACCTGTTGTCACTTAGGTGTCACTTGCAATGAACCTCTCACCGGATGACCTTAATGCCCTCTCTTTCCTCAATCACCTATTGTCACTTACGTGCCACTTTCTATAGATCTCTTATGGGATGACCTTAATGCCCTTGCTGTCCTTAGTCACCTGTTGTCACTTATGTGTCAATTGCTATGGACCTTTAATAGGATGACCTTAATGCCATCTCTTTCCTCAGTCATCTGTTGTCACTCATCTGTCACTTTCTATGGACCACTCACATGATGACCTTAATGCCATATCTTTCCTCAGTAACCTGTTGTCCTTTATGTGTCACTTACTATGGACCTCTTACTGGAGGACCTTAATGCCCTCTCTTTCCTCTGTAACCTGCTGGGATCTATGTGTCACTTACTATGGACGTTTAATATGATGACCTCATTGCCATTTATTTCCTCAGTAGCCAGCTGTCATTTAGGTGTCACTTACTATGCACCTCTTATAGGATGACCCAGAAGGTGAGGAAGAGAGCCAGGAAGCCACCCATTCCCTCCAGCTGGAATTCACAGAAGATGCAAACTTTAAGACTAAGGTCAATTACTCATATACAGCGGTGCAGATTCCCACAGACATCTACAAAGGCTGTAAGTTCACATTACATCCCTCAAACACCAGCATATATCATATTGTCTGTGATATAACCCACTAGTATATGTCTGGGGTAGTTATATAAAGAGGTAACATGGGCCAAATGGAGGAATTAAATGGAAGAGTTAAAACGCACAAAGGTAAGAACTATAGGAAGTTTACATGTGCAAAATGGGGAGCTATAGGTAAAGGGTATATTGAGAAATAGGAGTAATAGGGAGAGTTATATTGAGCAATAGGAAGGGCTATAGGGAGGATTATATTGAGCAATAGGAGGGGTTAAAGCAAGGGTTATATTGACAATATAAGTGGTATAGATAGGTTATATGAAGCAATAGGAGGACTTATAGGGATGGTTATAGGGTGCAAAATAGGAGTTACAGGGAGGTTATATGAGCAAAAGGTTATACTGGGCAATAGGAAAGGGTATAGAGAGGATATATTGAGGAATAAAAGGTGTTATATGGAGGTTATATTGAGCAATAGGAAGAGTTATAGGGAGGGTTATATTGAGAAATAGGAAGAGTTATTATCATGCTTTTATTCTCCTTTCCCCTTTAAATCCAGGCAGCAACTCTATCATTATGTGCTATATATGGCCCCTCATTCTATGTACCTTTGCTTGGTAATTTGCATTGGTAAGGTGTTCGCACCTAATCCTTGTGTTCTCAACCTAAGCCTGTATTCTTTTGGGTATTGGTATCAATGACCTCCTAGCCTGCCAGAAGCTATCCTGTGGAGATCCTGGAAAGTAGTTTTTGGTTCTTCTTCCTTGAGCTGAGCGTTCCTGTACATCTCTGCTTAGACGCATCCTCTCCTGCTGTTCTCCCGGTTTCACAGATCACTGACTAGTGCCGGGTGACATCATCAGTTTGCTCGCGGCTCCTCCGCCCTGATTACACGGATCAGCCCGCTGGTCCTGCTCTCATTACAGATTTCTCCTGCTGTAAACTTCGGCTTCCTCTTGCTACTACTCCGGATTTCTCCTGCTCTCCATCACGGATTCCTGTGACTCCCATTATGGATTTCTACATCACACTTCACTGTCTGTGAGTAGTAGTGTTTCTACTGTTTTGAGGAACCGGTCCTGTACCAATAAGACTGAAGTATAGCAGCTACCTTAATATCTATTACTGGACTGTATTTAAAAGACTGTCTGCTGCCAAAGTAGTGTCTGACCACCGCTTAGAGGTTTTTTATTTTAACCCCTGCTCAGTTCATTGCAACCTGTCTTCTGCTACTCAAGTTACTATTATTACTTCATATATAAAAGATATCCTAGACAGGTTTCTTCTGATATATGTCAAAGAAGTACCACCTACTACTAACTTACCTATGGTAATATCCTCCAGGGGATCCATAGTGTTACCCTCAATCTATGATCAAATTAGAACCTAGTGTAACAACTTTTGGGTTTGCCATATTGTGAGACTGTGTGGTACACAATTATGTTGAATTTTGTCCAGCCTTGACATATTACCAGGCCTCATATTATATTGTTACTATGGATCTTACTGAGTTGAAAAACCATGTGACTGTTGTGTCTCAAAACATGGAAGTATTAATACAGGGGTTAAGGGATTTGCAGTCAGAAAATTAGCAACTCAAGGCAATTGTCAACCAGAATATACCGTTAAGAACACTATCTCCTGATACTACTTCCGAACCCCAAGTTTGTCCCCCTGAAAGTTTTTCTGGTGACAGAACCCTATTCAGGGAATTCAAGAATTCATTTTATTTGTTTTTCTCACTGAAACCTAAGACATATCCCAATGAGAGATCAAAAGTTCTCACTGTCATTTCCTATTTGAGAGGTGAACCTAGGTCATGAGCTACCGCCTATTTTGAGTCTAATTATCCTATTTTAAATTCTCTGGATTCATTCTTCAAAGAAATGTCACTGCTCTGAGGATAATAATAAGTAAAATACTGCAGCGGCAGCTATTAGAAGCCTTAAACAAATGAGACGTCCAGTAGAGAACTATGTTACTGAGTTTAAGATATGGGCACCTGATACCCTATGGAATGAACATGCACTCAAGAATCAATTCCGTCTTGGTCTCTCTGATCCTCTCAAGGACAAGTTGGCAAGAATAGATCTAGCGACAAGTCTGGAGTCTTTAATATCTATTTCTATAACCATAGACCGACGTATTAGGGAAAGAAGACAAGAGAAGAGTACATCTGAATTCCCTACTAAAAATCCTGTCTCCACTTCCTGTCCTCTCCCTCACCCTAGACCTATGGACGAACTCATGGATATTGCCTTCATTAAGGGACCATTAAAACCAGAAGAAAAGGCCAGACGTAGGAGTAACAACCTGTGCATGTATTGTGCCTCTAAGGATCACATTGTAAAGGAGTGCCCCATACTCTTGCGACAACAGAAGGGTAAGACCTAACTATCTAAAGTTTGCTGTACAACCCAGTCTTAGATCTCATCTCACTGTGTTCTTTCTATTTTCATACAGTGGGATCTCCAAAGAACTACCAGTAAGGCTGTTATCGATTCTGGAACCTGTGGGAATTTCGTAGATAAAGAGTTTGCTGTTAAAAATTATATACCATTAATAAAAAAGCCTATAGCATTAGCAATCCATGTCATAGATGGTTCATTTATCTCTTTAGGTCCTATAACTCACCAAACAGTCCCGCTCACACTCACTACTGATACTAGACATACTGAAACTTGTACGTTTGATGTAATACATTCTCCTTTGTTTACTGTCATTTTAGGCATTAACTGGCTACAGAAACATCAGCCCTCCATTACTTGGAAAGATTCTACTATAACCATGCAGTCTAATTACTGTTCCAAGTTTTGCTTTCATTCTAGCACTATCTTACTTACCACTGACAATCTACCTCCTTGTTATTCAGATTTTAAGGACATTTTTTATAAAGTAGCGGCCAACTCCCTACCACCACACCGACCATACGACCGTCCTATAGAATTGCTACCAGGTGCCAGTATTCCATATGGACACATATACACTTTATCCCAGTCAGAGCTGATACACTAAAAAACTACCTTGACAAACATTTGGTAAAGGGCTTCATTAGGCCCTCCAAATCCCCAGCAGTTGCTGGGATGTTTTTAGTTGAAAACAAAGATAAAACCCTTAGATCCATCATAGACTATAGGGAACTTAATAACGTACCAAGAAAAACAGATATCCCTTATCACTGAGATGATAGAATGTTTACAAGGTGCCACGGTATTTACTAAATTGGATTTGCAGGGTGCTTAAAATCTCATCCGAATCAGACCTGGAGACAAATGGTTCACAGTGTTTAGAACTAGGTATGGTTTGTTTGAGTACACTGTGATGCCATTCAGCCTTTGTAATGCCCTCGCCACTTTCCAGGGCCTTATAAACATTATATTTAGAGACCTGCTTGATGTTTGCATGGTCATCTACCTTGACGATATTGTCATTTATTCAGGGAATTTACAACAACACATTGTGCAAGTCAGAACTGTTTTAGCCAGACTACATAAGTTCCACTTGTATTCCAAGTTAGAGCAATGTGTTTTCAACACAGATACCATGACCTTCTTGGGATTCAATATCTCCCCCTTAGGTATAGAGATGGAAACACAAAAGGTTGAAGCTATAACATCTTGGCCCATTCCTACTACTAGGGTGGAGGTACAGAGATTTTTAGAGTTTGTTAAGCAGTTCTCTGCAATAGCTTAACCCCTCACAGCTCTCTCCGGTAGTAACACAAAATTTCACTGGATTCTGCTAGCAGATTAGTCACTTAATCTTTTAAAAACCAGATTCACCACAGCTCCTTTTCTACAACTCCTGAATCCTGAATTACAGTACACGCTAGAAGTAGATGCATCAGATTTTGCAATTGGTGCTGTCCTTTCTCAAAGAAAGTGTTGGAGCTCACCTCTCCATCCTATAGCCTTCTATTCTAGAGTTATGAGTTCCTCAGAAATAAATTACAGCATAGGTGAAAAAGAGTTGTTAGCTGGGAAAGCTTCCCTTGAACCCTGGCGTCACCTTATCAAAGGTATCACCATACCCATTCTAGTTTTTACTGACCATATTAACCTAGAATACCTCAAAACAAACAAAACACTCACATCATGACAGGTTAGGTGAAATCTTTTCTTTTCTAGATTCAATTTTCACATTACATACAGACCAGGAACTAAAAACAGTAAAGCTGATGCCCTCTCTAGAAAAGTAACCAGGCCTGACTATCAAAAAACACCTTCAACCGTAATACCACATAACTGTATTATTGGTTTAACTACCGATCTTGTGTCACAATTCCAAGAATCTCAAGTTCTTGACCCACATTTACCATTGAAAGACTTTAAAAAGAGGTCTGACGGGTTGTACTGCCACCATAACATGGTTTATGTACCTGAAACACTTTGTGCTGAGATTCTTCATGCAGTACATGATTCTCCCGATGCTGTACATCCCAGTTTCCATAAAACCATTCACCTCTTTAGAAGAGATTATTGGTGGCCTAAAATGTTAACAGACGTTAAGGATTACATTAAAACTTGTTCAACTTGCACTACATGTAAACCACAAAAAAGACTACCGTATGATCTTCTCATGTCTCTTCCTGTACCAGATAGGCCTTAGAAGGACATTGCCATTGATTTTATAGTTGAACTTCCGGCTTCATTCAACTACAACACTATAATGGTAGTAGTGGATTTGTTCACCAAGATGTCACACTTCAATCCTAGTCATTCCTTACCAACAGATTCAGAAAATGCTACTCTATTCTTGAATCACATTGTTAAATTACATGACCTTCCTACTACTATCACTTCAGATAGCGGCACTCAGATCACCTCTAAATTCTGGACTCAGCTCTGTGAATCATTACAGATACAAAGGAGATTGAGCTCTCCCTATCATCCCCAGATGAATGGGCAAACAGAGCGCACAAACCAAAGTTTGGAGCAATACCTAAGATGCTACTGTACATCTGAACAAGACAATTGGGCTTTTTTACTTTACCAACTGCTGAGTTCACATATAACAACACTGTGAACTCTTCAACCCTTGTCTCCCCCTTTTACGCAAACTATGGTTTTCATCCTAGGTTCCATCTTTTTACACAAACTGAGACTTCAGCCCCTTCAGTTAATGATTCCATCAATAACTTGGCTTCAGGGTTTAAAACGCTGCAGCACAATATTTACTTGGCTCAGGCAAGGCAGAAGCATTATTATGACCTTAGAAGACGGCCAGGTCCGGAATACCGCGTCGGAGACTTAGTATGGCTCTCGACCAAATATTTAAAATTACGCATTCCCAGCAAAAAGCTTGGGGGATTATTTGTGGGACCCTTCGAAATTCTCAAAGTAATCAACCCAAGTTCTGTGACACTTAAATTACCTGAGTCATACCGGATTCATCCCATGCTTCATGTCTCACTTCTGAAACCATACAACCCACTTAGAACTGCCACTTCTACTCCTGAGCATTCCGAGCCCTTGGATGAGGACATTGAGTATGAGGTTGATTCCATCCTTGACTCATGATACCACCATAATGTACAGCAATATATAGTTCATTGGAATGGTTTTGGTTCTGAGGAAGACTCTTGGGAGCTGTGTGATATTGAGATTATCAGTTGGTATGAACAATATCAACCTGTTGTTATGTACACAATGGTAGAGTCAGGAAGTGCCTTTTGCATTGTGTGTGTGTGTATAGCATTCTTAATAAAGTTTACAGTTATGAAGACCTGTGCTTAATCTCCTTATATAAATAAGATAAAGCAGGAGCCTTCCTCCAACTTATCAGCCCCCCGACTAGTGTCCCTCTTTCATCGGAGGAACCCTGACCAACCTAAACCTTGATCCACGGAGTGGCTCCTTGAGGGGGGAGTTCTGTTATGTTTTTATTCTCATTTCCCCATTTAAATCATGAAGCAACTCTATCATTATGTGCTATATAAGGCCCCTCCTTCTATGTACCTTTGCTTGGTAATTTGCATTGGTAAGGTGTTAGCGCCTAATCCTTTTGTTCTCAACCTAAGCCTGTATTCTTTCGGTATTGGTATCAATTACCTCCTAGCTTGCCACAAGCTATCTTATGGAAATCCTGGAAAGTAGTTTTTGGTTCTTCTTGGTTCGATACATCTATGCTCAGACGCATCCTCTCATGCTGTTCTCCTGGTTTCACAGATCACTGACTAGTGCCGGGTGACGCCATCAGCCTGCTCGCGGCTCCTCCGCTCTGATTACACGCATCATCCCGCTGGTCCTGCTCTCATTACGGATTTCTCATGTTGTAAACTTCGGATTCCTCTTGCTACCACTCTGGATTTCTCCTGCTCTCCATCACGGATTCCTGTGACTCCCATTACAGTTTTCTACATCACACTTCACTGTCTGTGAGTAGTAGTGTTTCTACTGTTTGAGGAAGCGGTTCCTGTACCAATAAGACTGAAGTATAGGAGCTACCTTAATATCTATTACTGGACTGTATTAACTGTATCAGAGGAATTGGGTATGTGAATTGATCTGCATTATTCTATAATCTGCATACACTGATCATCTTGCCTCAGCTTCTTGTATATCTTCTTGACTTTCTGCTTAAAAGACTGTCTGCTGCCAAAGTAGTGTCTGACCACCGCTTAGAGGTTTTTTATTTTGTTTGTTTTTTAATTCTTTTTTATTGAAGAGAATTCAGGTATACAACATGTAAACAATTACATACAGATAATTCAGAATTGTACAGTGTCACATTCAATGAAATAGGAGATATGACTTTCTAGAATATAACATAATGCACACTATTGATCTGATGCATAGATATATACGGGCAAAGGTAAATTTCCCTGACACGTGTTAGATTAGATTATGATTTAGAAATATATGATAGTACATTCAATACAGGTAAAACCTTTATTTATTCACATTTACCCGGGTTTCTCATTGCCCGTTACCCGAATTCTCTTAAATTTAACTTTATTAAACTAAACTAAACATAAACAAAAACAACAACAAACTAAAAACAATAAACACTAAATCCCCAATAGATCCAATGATTTCAGAGGTATACAGTTCCCCCTAGATATGTAGGAGAAATATCAATATACGTTGTTCAGTATTATAAGATAAATAAGCCTAAGCATTCAATTAAGCAATAAATCTGCTGGAGTATAACTAAGAAAGGTAGTATTAAAGAGGCAAATCTGATTTAACTGTTAAATCGCATTGTATTGAAGTGCTATTAATTTGGATGATAGGTGTGAATGTCCAATCTAGTTAAAATGAAAGAATCTATATGGGTTGGTGTTGAAATAAGAGTTCTGAAAAAAAAAAAACCTGATATTCATAACTGTAGTATAATCTAGGAGTTACTTATTCAATGCAATTAACAAATTCACCTAACCAAAACAACCCCCACACCCGAAACACAGACAACAGTGTGATTCCTTCCATGCGTTGCTGCAAATGTTAAGAGAGTAGATGCGCCTTGTGCAAGGCTCTTAGTTAAAATATACGACAAGTTGACTCATATAGTATGTACATTTTTAGGAGTCAGCACATGCTGTATTAAGTAAAGGTTCTATTATCCTGAGACAGCAGACATATTGCTATGGAACTGTGTACTAATTATAAGTGAAAGGAAGGCAGATACTGACTATTATGTCCGCCTCAATACAGTATTTCAAAGCACCATTGCCATACCATTGCCTCCACAAGCACCACCCCATCGGAGTAATATAAAGTTAAGGGAACATTGGTTAGGGTACAAGGAGAGTTGTGATAAGAAATCATTAAAGCAAAATGGTCAAAATGGGCTTAAAGGGACAGTAAACTCAAAACAAATCTTTCATGATTTAAATAGGGCATGTAATTTTAAACAACTTTCCAATTTACTTTTATTACCAATTTTGCTTTGTTCTCTTGGTATTCTTAATTAAAAGCTAAATCTAGGAGGTTCATAAACTAATTTCTTAGACCTTGAAGACTGCCTCTAATCTGAAAGCATTTTGACAGTTTTTCACCACTAGAGGGCGTTAGTTCATGTGTTTCATATAGATAACATTGAGTTCAGGCATGTGAAGCTCTTAGGAGTCAGCACTGATTGGCTAAAAATGCAAGTCTGTCAAAAGAACTGAAATAAGGGGTCAGTTTGCAGAGCCATAGATACAAGGTAATCACAGAGGTAAAACGTATATTATTATAACTGTGTTGGTTATGCAAAATTGAGGAATGGGTAATAAAGGGGTTATCTACCTTTTTAAACAACAAAAATTCTGGTGTTTACTGTCCCTTTAACTAAGCTAACCACATCAACATGATTTTCCAAACAACTGTTTTAAAATATGGTTCCTTCCATGTGTCGCTGAACATATTAAGGCCTAGATTTGGAGTTCGGCGGTAAAAGGGCTGTTAACGCTCCGCGGGTTTTTTTCTGGCCGCACCATAAATTTAACTCTGGTATCGAGAGTTCAAACAAATGCTGCGTTAGGCTCCAAAAAAGGAGCGTAGAGCATATTTACCGCAAATGCAACTCTCGATACCAGAGTTGCTTACGGACGCGGCCGGCATCAAAAACGTGCTCGTGCACGATTCTCCCATAGGAAACAATGGGGCAGTTTGAGCTGAAAAAAAACCTAACACCTGCAAAAAAGCAGCGTTCAGCTCTTAACGCAGCCCCATTGTTTCCTATGTCCTATGTCGGAATTAAGGTAGGAATTTTCTGATTGGCTGATGGAATCAGCCAATCAGAATATAGTTCAATCCGATTGGCTGATCCAATCAGCCAATCAGATTGAGCTCGCATTCTATTGGCTGATTCCATCAGCCAATCAGAAAATTCCTACCTTAATTCCGATTGGCTGATAGAATCCTATCAGCCAATCGGAATTCGAGGGACGCCATCTTGGATGACGTCCCTTAAAGGAACCGTCATTCGTCGTCTAGTCGTCGGAAGAAGAGGATGGATCCGCGCTGGAGGTCTTCAAGATGGAGCCGGTCGTCATCGGATGGAAGAAGATAGAAGATGCCGCTTGGAGAAGATGTTTGCCGGTCCGGATGTCCTCTTCTTGCCGGATAGGAGGAAGACTTTGGAGCACCGGATTATGGATCGCCAACCCCCGCTTGGGTTGGATGAAGATCTTGGAGCCAGGACGGATCGGTGAACCTGGTATGGTGAAGACAAGGTAGGAAGATCTTCAGGGGATTAGTGTTAGGTTTATTTAAGGGGGGTTTGGGTTAGATTAGGGGTATGTGGGTGGTGGGTTGTAATGTTGGGGGGGGGTATTGTATGTTTTTTTTTACAGGCAAAAGAGCTGAAATTCTTGGGGCATGCCCCGCAAAGGGCCCTGTTCAGGGCTGGTAAGGTAAAAGAGCTTGTAATATTTGTATTTTAGAATAGGGTAGGGAATTTTTTATTTTGGGGGGCTTTGTTATTTTATTAGGGGGCTTAGAGTAGGTGTAATTAGTTTAAAATTGTTGTAATATTTTTCTTATGTTTGTAAATATTTTATTATTTTCTGTAACTTAGTTCTTTTTTATTTTTTGTACTTTAGATAGTTTATTTAATTGTATTTATTTGTAGCAATTGTGTTTAATTAATTTATTGATAGTGTAGTGTTAGGTTAATTGTAGGTAATTGTAGGTAGTTTATTTAATTATTTTATTGATAGGGTAGTGTTAGGTTTAATTATATCTTAGGTTAGGATTTATTTTACAGGTAAATTTGTTATTATTTTAACTAGGTAACTATTAAATAGTTCTTAACTATTTAATAGCTATTGTACCTGGTTAAAATAATTACAAAGTTGCCTGTAAAATAAATATTAATCCTAAAATAGCTATAATATAATTATAATTTATATTGTAGCTATATTAGGATGTATTTTACAGGTAAGTATTTAGCTTTAAATAGGAATTATTTATTTAATAAGAGTTAATTTATTTCGTTAGATAAAAATTATATTTAACTTAGGGGGGTGTTAGTGTTAGGGTTAGACTTAGCTTTAGGGGTTAATACATTTATTAGAATAGCGGTGAGCTCCGGTCGGCAGATTAGGGGTTAATAATTGAAGGTAGGTGTCGGCGATGTTAGGGAGGGCAGATTAGGGGTTAATACTATTTATGATAGGGTTAGTGAGGCGGATTAGGGGTTAATAACTTTATTATAGTAGCGCTCAGGTCCGCTCGGCAGATTAGGGGTTAATAAGTGTAGGTAGGTGTCGGCGACGTTGAGGGGGGCAGATTAGGGGTTAATAAATATAACATAGGGGTCGGCGATGTTAGGGGTAGCAGATTAGGGGTACATAGGGATAACGTAGGTGGCGGCGATTTGCGGTCGGAAGATTAGGGGTTAATAAGTGTAGGTAGGTGTCGGCGACGTTGAGGGGGGCAGATTAGGGGTTAATAAATATAACATAGGGGTCGGCGATGTTAGGGGTAGCAGATTAGGGGTACATAAGTATAACGTAGGTGGCGGTCGGCAGATTAGGGGTTAAAAATTTTAATCGAGTGGCGGCGATGTGGGGGGACCTCGGTTTAGGGGTACATAGGTAGTTTATGGGTGTTAGTGTACTTTAGGGTACAGTAGTTAAGAGCTTTATAAACCGGCGTTAGCCAGAAAGCTCTTAACTCCTGCTATTTTCAGGCGGCTGGAATCTTGTCGTTAGAGCTCTAACGCTCACTGCAGAAACGACTCTAAATACCGGCGTTAGGAAGATCCCATTGAAAAGATAGGCTACGCAAATGGCGTAGGGGGATCTGCGGTATGGAAAAGTCGCGGCTGAAAAGTGAGCGTTAGACCCTTTAATCACTGACTCCAAATACCAGCGGGCGGCCAAAACCAGCGTTAGGAGCCTCTAACGCTGGTTTTGACGGCTACCGCCGAACTCTAAATCTAGGCCTAAGAGAGCAGGAGCTCCCTATGCAAGGTTCCTAAATAAAGAGTATAATAATTTGGCCCACATTATATACATTATTAGGGTTTAGCGTACACTGTAAGGTTCTATTATGGTGACACATCGGACAGCTTGAAAAGAGAGCACATGCTGACTACCATGTCTGTCTCAATGTATTGTTACAGGAAGCAAAATGAGTGGCTCAGCCTTGGATTGTTAGTAGCAGTTTAAGCGATTTGCTGTTTTCCACATATATGGAAGACCGCAAGAAAGCCATTCTGCAAGCCATACACCACCACACCAAGCACGGAACTAGTAGTTGGGGCACTATTATCTTCATACAGTATGTCTGCCCAAAACATGTCAGGTTGGATGAGGCAATTATTTTAACATATCAGACAGACTGTTGTGGAACTGTATTTAAATTTTGATCAAAGCAAGCATATGCAGGTTACTATGTCTGTCTCCTTATAGTGTTGCAGAAAAGGAAGTGTGAGGTGCAGCTCTAAGCAGTAGCTGGCAGCTTAGGCAGTCTGCGGTGCGTCAGTTTTTATAAGGAGGGCTGTGAGAAATCCATTCAGCATAACATGTGCCTCAATAACAGGTACTGATCTAGTAAGTGGGGTGTTATTATCAACATACAGTACTCACTTTTAAAGTATGACATTCACTGAGTATTTGTACGTATATTCCCTGTTGTGAGGTCACTAGCGCTACCTAGACTGAACATTGGAAATGTGACATTGCCTATATAGATATCTCGGTAATCAACAAACCGCTACCATAGAAATGTTTTCTTTAGCTATTAACAAGGTAGTCTTATATTAATTTAAAACAAACATTGCGATGTTCTAGTGTCCATAAGTATACACTATGAGATGAATGCATTACTCGTTTCAAAGTCCACAACATTACTGAGGGAGCATCGGTTAAGGTATATGGAGAGTAATGACAAGAGATAAATAGTCAGGTTGCGAACATTTTACGCTACCAACAAATGGGGGTATCCTTAAACAGCAAGGGATCCACCTTCTGGTTAACCGACTCCACTACGATTTGGGGTAAGCTGATAATTCGGCAGTCATTCATGTGAGAAGGGAAAGGCTGCATCATTCTCTTGCAGGCCCCAATCACTCCGTCAGAGAAAAGTCCTGATCACTCCGCCTGAGAGAGCTTGATGTCAGCTCACATACATCCCTCCCATTCTAGCCAATGCCGTCCCTGCCCCGGACCCACGATCGATGATCCAAATCTGGTAACGGTCCAGCCTGATGTACAGGACAATATTTGAAGAGCCACTCTCCTGGAAGATAGATCTCCGGGCGTTGAGGAATGCACTCAGGTGTGTCGCCCTCATATGATTCGTATGCAGGCAGGCATGCCCGAGCTAAACTGGTATCAGGCTGTGTTCCATCCAACCCCCCAGTGCTGCAGGAGGGGGTGTGCTGTGGAGGCTGTTTAGATCTAGAAGATGCATTGACGACTGACCAGGCAGTCATTTGTAGCGAAGCTGCATCATGAATATTCCTGGGGCCTTGTTTCCCCATTGGTGAGGTGAGGATTATGTTCTACTGAGTCAAAACCGCCGGCTCTAGGGAAAAGGCTGCTGAGTTAGTAGTGATGGTGTTCGGTTGCATTTGGACGGGAGGTATCTTGTGCGGGTCCAGTGTGGAGAGGCAGTTCCGCATAGTCCCAGGGTTAGCTTTTGGAAGACAGGGTCGCGCAATAGCCTGGATAGTTCCCTTTAACGTCTCATAGCTAGTAAACAAGCGTTCAAATGCCTGCAGCAGAGTTTCAAATATCTGCGCGGCCATGCATTTTTCCAACTCCATTGCTCTAAGCGGAGTCAGCATGTGCTAAATCCCACGTGGATTACTATTAAGTAAAATGACCTCCGGGGAAGAAGAGAATGGATTCCTTCTATCTGCTGGTAATTCCCGGACAGCTTCTCTGTCAAGGGAGATGCAGATGGCATGGAAGAAAGATGATATTAAGGAGATTAAAAGAGGTTTTCTCTGGAGCAACAAAAGCTTGCATCCATCTTCAAGAGCCGCCCACCGGAAGTCGAGGTTTTTTATTTTAACCCCTGCTCAGTTGATTGCAACCTGTGTTCTGCTACTCAAGTTACTATTATTACTTCATATATAAAAGATATCCTAGACAGGTTTCTTCTGATATATGGCAAAGAAGTACCACCTCCTTACTAACTAACCTATGTTAATATCCTCCAGGGGATTCATAGTGTTACCCTCAGTCTACGATCAAAATAGAACCTAATGTAACAACTTTTGGGTTTGCCATATTGTGAGACTGTGTGGTACACAATTAAGTTGAATTTTGTCCAGCCCTGACAGTTATAGGGATTGTTATGTAGAGCAATATAAGGAGTTATAGGGATTGTTATGTAGAGCAATAGGGGGAGTTATAGGGATTGTTATGTAGAGCAATATAAGGAGTTATAGGGATTGTTATGTAGAGCAATAGGGGGAGTTATAGGGATTGTTATGTAGAGCAATATAAGGAGTTATAGGGATTGTTATGTAGAGCAATAGGGGGAGTTATAGGGATTGTTATGTAGAGCAATATAAGGAGTTATAGGGATTGTTATGTAGAGCAATAGGGGGAGTTATAGGGATTGTTATATAGAACAGTAGGGTGAGCTGTAAGTAGCAATGAGATGAATGATGGTTATGTAGAGTAATACATACAGTTATATGGAGAGGCTATATTGGGCATTATATAGGCATTATGAGTAGATGTTACGTGGATCATTAGGAAGAGTTACTAGGATAAATTAAATGCAGGAGTAAGGGTTAAAGAGTGGATCACGAGGTGTTATAAAGATGTGTTCTCTGACTTAACAAGAACACTTATAAGACAACCTTATATGCTGTAATTGGAGGGGTTATATGGAGCAAAAGTAGGAGTTATAGGGAAAACCTATTACATAAGATTTCCAACCCTCTGTTTATTTTGCACTCTCACTAATGAGAGTCTTCTTGCTGTGCTAAGTGATCAGGGTGTGAGGCACTGAGGTGCTAAGTGCTTCTCTACGTGCTGGTAACTGCTAACGAGCTGTCAGTGGGTGTAATTAATCATTTCTACACAATTAACTCAGGTTCATACGGAGGCCTCGCTTTCTGTACCGATAGTATCAAGGCCCAGACGTACACTGTGTCAGATTATTAAGTGTCCTTATCTCCTCATTGGCCCCTGTCCACTACTGCTAACTAGGGATGGGCAAATGTTTTGCAACATTCTAAAAATGAAATTAATTTTAACACATTCGTTTGTTTAGAATTTCGAATGTTTGTACAATATTCTAACATTCGTTTTAATGTAATAGTGTTTCTAAGGCTGTCTTTAAATGTAATATTCGATTTGAATTTTTCTGATAATTCGATTTGAATGATGCAGTTTTCGAATTTTAAAAATGTTAATCAATATATTTGTAATAGTATTTCTTATGCTCTCTTTAAATGTAATATTCTAATTATGAAATATTCTAAATAGAAAAATTTGAATGAATATATTTGTATCTATTTTGTATAAATTTACTAAATTCCTTACCACATGAATTATAGAACTTCTGGATAATATTTGTTAAATCAAATGTTACATTCAAAATTTCGAATGCTGATATTAAATACAATTAGGCACATTTGAAAATGTAAGTAACCTTCGAAAACCGAAAAATAACATTCGATTACCTAATTTTAATGGATTTTCATTCTTATCAACATTCAATTGTCCAAAATGAATGCTCACAGGACTATTCGTTCTACCAAACCAATTACACATTCGCCCATCCCTACTGCTAACCTCAACTGACCAGTACCTACCCCCTCTTTCCAGCCACAGTCATTCTGAATGAGTTGAACTGGACAGATGCGCTTGAAGATGTATTTATCCAAAACCGGCTTGAGGACCCTACTCTGCTGTGGCAGGTTTTTGGCAGTGCCACAGGAGTAACCCGATATTACCCAGGTATTTGTGGGTCACAAAGGTGAGTGGGAGGCCTGGGGAATTTTAGAATCCACTGACAAAGTTATTTGTCTTTACAGCTACTCCTTGGAGAGCGCCCAGCAAGATTGATTTGTATGATGTGCGCAGGAGACCTTGGTGAGATTTTACACGCTTCCTGGTACTGTGACATAAAATTATAGGCCCATAATAATACGCATTTTATTTATCTTAATGTCTCTCCTCTGCTTTTATATTTCTTTTCTTACCCTCTATTGTGTACGTCTTTTTCCCTCTTTCCTCTCTCACTCTGGGCCACATTCCAAAAAACTTGCCATCATGACGAGAAATCCTAAGCTTATTTTACTGAGCATTATATTGTAAAGCAAATGTCTCTCCCAATATTAGTAAACTCCCTTCAATGAGATACACAGTTTCCAAGGTAAAAATATCTCAGGGCTCATCTTCACATTTGTCTATGCATAACATACAGTAGATCAGCTTAAAAGAGATGCTTTGCAAATGATACTGTAGAAATGTTAAAAAAAATATAACATTGTAATTTTCTTACTATAATGTAGAAAATTTGAGCAAAAGGTCAAGAACAGTTCAGGGATACACCCTTTGAAAAGCCTGGTGGGATTTATGTTCCATAGACTGTGTTTTTGTGGCCAGTTAGATGTAAATGAGCTTTTTCTCTGATTTGAGAAATCTCTGTAACTATGTTGCAGGGTCAGGTAAATTTGGCCATACTTAAATATGATAAAGGCACACCAGCCTCAGGAGGAAGTGGAACAAACTAATAATGTATGTGTTTAATAAATCATGTAGTTTTTTAATTAAACATTTTATGGGGATTATAATTTGAGGTTAACATCCCTATAAATCAGTTGACTTTATTCTCCACTTCGGACTCAGTTATATTATTTCTCTCTGTTTGTATCCTGTTTTTCTCTCTCTTTTTCTCTGTCTCTCTGTCTCCCTTTCTTTCATCTCTCTTATCTCTCTGTCTTTTGCTCTCACACCGTAGCTTCTCTTTATCAATAGTCTTTTCTTTCTCCTTCCTCCATTCTATGGGGTATATTTATTAAAGGGATACTGAACCCAAAATTTTTCTTTCGCGATTTAGATCAAGGGGCATATTTATCAAGGTCTGGCGGACCTTTGCCAACACTGCGGATCAGGTCCGCCAGACCTCGCTGAATACGGCGAGCAATACGCTCGACGTATTCAGCATTGCACCAGCATTGCACCATTGCCCCCTGCAGACTCGCAGCCAATAGGCCGCCAGCAGGGGGGTGTCAATCAACCTGATCGTACTCGATCGGGTTGTATTGGGGCGATGTGTTTCCGCCTGCTCAGAGCAGGCGGACAGGTTATGGAGCACCAGTCTTTGTGACCGCTGCTTCATAACTGGCTCGCCAGAAACAAGGGGCATCAAGCTTCATTCGGAGCTTGATACATATGCCCCAGAGCATGCAATTTTAAGCAACTTTCTAATTAACTCCTATTATTAATGTTTCTTTGTTCTCTTGCTATCTTTATATAAAAAAGAAGGCATCTAAGATTTTTTTCTTGGTTCAGAACTCTTTACAGCAGTTTTTGATTGGTGGATGAATTTATCCACCAACCAGCAAGGACAAACCTAGGTTGTTCACCAAAAATGGGCCAGCATCCAAACTTACATTCTTGCATTTCAAATAAAGATTCCAAGAGAATGAAGAAAAATTGATAATAGGAGTAAATTAGAAAGTTGCTTAAAATTTCATGCTCTATCTGAATCACAAAAGAAAAAAAATTTGGGTTCAGTGTCCCTTTAATGTGTGAGTGGACATGATACGATGTAGCGGATCATGTCCACCGCACATCGATAAATGCCGACAGCATACACTGTCGGCATTTATCATTGCACCAGCAGT
This sequence comes from Bombina bombina, assembly GCF_027579735.1. Lineage (NCBI taxonomy): Eukaryota > Metazoa > Chordata > Amphibia > Anura > Bombinatoridae > Bombina > Bombina bombina. Next base: position 385,473,962 of record NC_069505.1, read on the forward strand.
TCTTCTGAACTGCTGGTGCAATGCCGCCCCCTGCAGATTTGCGGCCTATTGGTCACTAGCAGGGGGTGTCAATCAACCTGATCGTATTCAATCGGGTTGATTTCTGTCCGCGGCCTCAGAACAGGCGGACAAGTTATAGAACAGCGGTCTTTAGACCACTGCTTCATAACTTCTGTTTCCGGCACGACTAAAGGCTCGCCGTAAACAAGGGGCATCAAGCTCCATACAGAGCTTGATAAATCGTCCCCTATTTCTCTTTACTTTCTTTTTCTTTCTTATCTTGATTTTCTTTCTCTCACTTCATTCTCTCTCTTTCACTATCTTCTCTTTCTCTTTTCTTTCTCTCTCACACTCTCTGTTTTCTTTCTCTCTTCTTTCTCCATTTCTCTCTCTCTTTTCCTCTCTTTTTTTTTTTTTTTTTTTTTTTTTTTTTCAAAAAAGCTTTATTAGCGAAATGAAAGAAAGAACATACAAATACTGTAAGTACATAATGGCATTCAGTATTACATAACGTTTTACATTTGTACATTTTATCAAGAAAATTTTGCAGAAGGCAGAATACAAACATGAAAAAATTTGAATCAAACAGCACAAAGAGTTACGTCAGATACAAAATCATTGCATGCTGACTAATCTACTTAAACTTTTCACTTGGGCTGTTTAATGATGTAAAATATTATGCTCGGTGTTTCTTCTTATAAACAATACATAATACATAATGAGAAGTATAAGTCATCGAGTACTTAGCAATAGAAGAAATATCGCTTCCACATCTTACTTTTAACACACAACTGTACCCGATATAATAATCCCTGACTGAGGGGGAAAGAAGTTCAGAATAAGGTAAAGCAATCAGTCCTCAAGGAGAGGGGGAAGGATTAGAAGGAGGAGAGGGGTGTATGGGAGAAAGAAAAAAAAAAAAAAGGAGGGGGGGATTAATAATGTTCTATCTTGTTTCAACTTTAGCTACAGATAGTTTACCCAGGGACTATATTCCCTGCCCCTCCCAAGTCAATAACATCAGATCGTGTGTGCCTAATTTCCCAATTTTAAAGTGAATGTAAAGTCAAGCTCAATGCTAAACACTGCTTAAACGCTGACCTTAAAATACTGCCACTTTAATTCATCATTTTTTCAGCAAACCTCTAATTAACTATTATTTGAGCTTTATTTCATTCCGATCGGCATCTCAATCCTCCGCCCGCCATCTTGGATTAATGATTGACATTGTAGGCTCACTTGTGTCAACCAATAATCCGATCAACCACGGGGGGACCAAACCCCTTTCGGCTACGTCACGCGTATGTAATGCGCCTGTGTTTGGAAGCTGTCACACAGAGCTCTCACGCACGTTCACATTTAGCGCATGCGCTATTACACTTATGGGACTTAGTCATTTTAGAAGCAATTTTCAGAGCGCTTGGTAAGTATGCAACGCATGCGCTGTGTATAGCAAAGCCGGGAGCGCGCATTGACTCTATGTATACAGAGGGTGGGACTGCTGTATACGTTACAGGGGATTAAATCCGGAAGTTGCGGGTGGGAGGAGCTGCTACCTAAAACGGAGCAAATTTGGTAATGAAAATATAACCTTTATTTTGTTTTTGTTTTTTTAAATAAAGTGGCGGTTTTCTTTATTAACTTGAAAGCAATATTAAAATTGGTTAGAATAAGACAAAATTGACATTCACTTTAAGGTAATGGTATCTTTCAAGATTCAACAAATCAGCTATCTTGTTTTTCCATTCTTGTATACTAGGGATGTTCTGTTTTTTCCAGTATAAGGGAATTAAACCCTTTACGCCATTGAGCATCAGCAAGAAGAGCAGGTACTTGTCCTCTCCAACAATTTTAGGTAATTGGTGATATAGTAAGTGGCAGGGATTGGGGGGAATTATAATTCCAACGACTCTACTGATCTCGGCCATTATGCCGATCCAAAAGGGTTGTAGCAGTGGGCAGGTCCACCAAATATGTAAGAGGGATCCCTCACCTCCACATCCTCTCCAGCATCCCCCACTTGTGTGTGGGTATATGTGTTTTAGTCTTTGGGGAGTCGGATACCACCTACTTAGTAATTTATATTGTGTTTCCTGGACCCTGGCCGAGACAGAAGCCCTTCTTGTCCGATCAAAAATTTTGTTCCAGTCTTTGCGTCCTATCTCTAAGCCCAACTCATCCTGCCAAGTTTGTGTGTAGGATGGGAGATGATGGTCCCCATCCGATAACAATAGTTTATATAGTTGTGAGATCAAATGGGTCGGGTGATGTGTCATCGTACAAAGAGCCTCGAAGAGAGTCTTGCGTCTTGTCAGGTTGTGCTTTTCCCTGTGAGTGTCAAAGTAATGTCTAATCTGTGCTACTCTAAACCATGAAGCGAAAACCCCACAATCCCATTGAACCAGCTCGGTTTGGGGTTTCAGTTTATCCTGTAGAAATATATTATGTATTGCTGATTCCGCAAGACCATATGTCTCGTTCGAGGGAGATAGTCCGGATAAAAATCCCAAGAGGAGTAACTAGTGAACTAGGGGTGGAGATATAGGAGGCCCTCTTAATCAATCTATCCCAACCTACCAACACCTCATCTATCAGAGGATAAAGCTTGGTTACGGAGGGTCTATGAGTGAGAGAGATCCACGCCAGGGCTCCCACATTTCCCCTTTTTAAAATTGTGTTATCAACTTGAATCCAGGCCTTTTGAGCAGAGTTTTGGCACCACTCTACCAATCTCTGGAGGGATATTGCCCTCTGATACATCCTCAGATCAGGTACTCCTAATCCACCCCTGCTCCGGGGTAAAAAAATAGTTCTTCTACTGATTCTTGGTTTTAGATCCTTCTAGATCTATGGCCGATTGTATCTGGTGAATAATGTGGGAAGCTGCAGACAACGGGATAGTCTGCATGATGTAGAGCACCCGCGGCATAATTTTCATTTTAACCACTCCAATGTGGCCCATTCAGGAGATGGTCTTGTTTCTCCAATTCGACAGATCTCTAAGGATCTCATCTCTGATGGTTTTATAGTTCAGGGCCACCATTTCTTTTATACTAGGCATTAAAAAGATGCCGAGGTATTTCAGCTTAGCATGTGAAACTTTTATCGGGCATTCTTCATCAAGTATCTTAAATTCGGTCTGAGGGATTGTGACATTCATAATTTCAGACTTCGAGGGATTCAAAAGGAAATTCGATACACTGCCAAAGAGTGCTAATTCCTCAATGGCCCCTCTGAGGGATTGTCTTACGTCCGATATCAGCAATAGGACATCGTCGGCGTACATAGCAAGTTTATGCTCAGAGCCTCCTATACTAATTCCGCTTATTTCAGGGTTTGCTCGGATCCTGCTTGCCAAGATTTCGATCGTCAGGGCGAACAAGAGAGGGGACAGGGGACACCCCTGCCTGGTCCCATTACTGATTGTAAAGGCATTAGAAAGCGTACCGTTCACCCTTACTCTAGCATTAGGTGATGAGTATAAGGACATAATCCTGTTTTTAAGCTTAGGTCCAAATCCAAATTTCCTCAGGGTGAGCTGCATAAATGACCAACTGACCCGGTCAAATGCTTTCTCAGCATCTGTTGAAACCAGGGCTAGTGGGGTTTTATGGTTGTGCGCGTGTGTTATCATCTGCAGGACTTTTAAGGTATTGTCTCTAGCCTCACGCCCCGGGATAAAACCCACTTGATCGGTAGAGATCAGCTGTGGGAAATACCTATTGAGGTATTGTTACTTTCGCTAGGATCTTGACATCTGAATTGAGCAACGAGATGGGACGATAGTTCTCAGGTTTGGTTTCTGGTTTGCCTGGCTTGGGGATCACAGAGTTATGGGCCTCAAGCATCGAACAAGGCAAGAATGGGGCGTCTGATAGTTGGTTAAAAAGATTCAGCATTTCCGGTGCGAGTATGTCGCCAAATGCTTTATAGTACCTGGCCCCAAAGCCGTCTGGGCCTGGACTTTTACCAGATTTTATATCTTTGAGGGCTTGCTTGATTTCGGTTAATGTGAATGGGGATTCTAAAGCTTCAGAATCCTACCCCGAGAGCCTCGGGATGTTAACCTTAGTGAGATATTCTTGTATCTTTTGCATCTTTCGTTCCCGAGAAAAAGGGTCTTCCTCTACTCTATCAACGCCTTGGATATTATATAGGGTTTTGTAATAAGATCCGAAGATCTCAGCGATCGATTTCCCATCCTCTCTAGGTTTCCAATCAGGATGGATCATGCTATGAACATATTGTTTCTTTTTTTTACGCGCAATGGCCCTGGCCAGGAATCGTCCCGCCTTGTCCCCCGCTCAAAAACTGCTGCCTCAAAATTAGGGCCGCTTTTTGATAGTCTTCTTGTAGGAACTTCAAGACTTCCGCTCTCGAGAGGGCCAAGCTCTTACTTAGTATTTCGTCTACCGGTGTTATCTTATGTGCACATTCCGCCTTCTCCACCCTAGAGAGCAAGTTCTGATACTTCTCTCTTCTACTCTTGACTATTCTGGCTTTCTGTTTAAGAAAGAGGCCACAAATTGTACATTTATGGGCCTCCCAGACCACCGTGGGTTGGGATTCAGATCTTTCATGTATTTGAAAATATTCTATCAAGGCTTTTTCAATCTCCAGCTTGAAAACTGGGTCGTCTAACAAGGTGTCATCTAGCCTCCAGATGTATGGTGTGTCAGGAGCATTAGACCATAATACTAAACATGTGATCGGGGCATGGTCTGACCATGTGATAGGAAGTATATTACTACTTGTAGTAGTCGTAAGACCTGTTGCGTCTGTAAACCAGTAGTCTATTCTTGAGTATTTTCTATGGGGGTGGGAAAAAAATGTGACATTTTTGGAGGTGGGGTGTTGTGATCGCCAAATGTCATACAATGCTGCATCTCTAAGTGAGGATGCTATACGTTTGAGGGCCTTATGGGGGATGCTAGAGACCCCGTCTGAGGTGTCTAAGGATGGGTCCAAGGAAGCATTCAGGTCCCCTCCCAGGAATATTATGCCAGATTGTAGTTCTAGTACTTTATGGATAACCGTTTGGAAAAAGGCCTGTTGAGATTGATTGGGGCAGTAGACATTGACCAGGGTTATGGGTCTACCATATATTAATCCTATAAGAATCAAGTACCTGCCCTCTGAGTCTCTATGTGCTTGTGTAAGTTGGAATGGCACATCAGCGCTAAAGAGAATGCCTACCCCATTTTTCTTTTTAGGGCCAGAGGCAAAGAAAGCGGTAGGATATTGTTGGCTAAACCAACGAGGTTCATGGCTTGAGGCGAAATGTGTCTCTTGCAAATAAACAATATTTCCCCCATGCCTGTGCAAGTCTCTTAGAACCAAAGAACGTTTAGCAGGACTATTTAGGCCTTTTACATTTATGGAAATCAATTCAATCGTTCTGGACCTAATCCTTGTTTGTGAGTACGCCATTTTAATGGGAAAAAAGGGGGGGGGGAGGGTGGAGAGGTAGGAGGCAGGAGGGAGGGGAGAAAAAAGAGATGAATCAAAGTTAAAGGGTAAAGTACAAGGTCAGATAGGAAAGGAAGAAAGCGACAGTCGCAAAATAGTAAATATGAGTAAAACCAAACCTATGCAGCAGACACTTTAATAGTTAAAATGTATTATAACATACACAGGTGTGCATCAATTTGAGAGGTAACTAACACTTACTATAAGTAACAAAAGCAGGGGTAGTGTTCCCTGCCTACTTACACTATATATAAAATCTTTAGAAAAACATTTAACAGTAACAAGTACAGTTGTATATTGCATATTTCGTAACTTACTCTCCATATGTTTAGGAGAAAACTCAAACACCGGACAATCAACAGATAAGATAGGAACTCTTTTCCTATCTTTTATTTCTTTTTTATTTATTTTCTGTATCTCTTTTATTTCTCTATTCTTTGCTCTCTTTTCTCTCTCTTTCTCTGTTTTTTTTCTTGCTTTCTCTCTCTTTTCTGCTCTATTTTTTCTTTCTCTCTCTTCCTTTCTCTCTTTTTCTTCCTGTCTTTACTCTCTTGTCTTTCATTTTCTCTCCCTTTTCGCTCTCTCTTTCTCTTTCTTTTTCTCTCTTGTTTTCTCTTTTCTCACTTTCTCTCTCTTTCTTCCTCTTTTCTTTCTCTTTGTTTTTTTTTCTCTTTTTCTTACTTCCTTTTTTCTTTTTTTCTCTTTCTTTCTTCCCTTTTTCTTTCATTCATTCTTTCTCTTTGTTTTTTTTTTCTCTTTTTCTTTCTTCCTTTTTTCTTTCTTTTTTCTTTTTCTTTCTTCCTTTTTTCTTTCTTTTTTTCTCTTTCTTTTTCTTTCTCTTTCTTTCTCTTTTTCTTTCTCTTTCTTTTTCTTTCTTTCTCTTTTTCTTTCTCTTTTTCTTTCTCTCTTTCTTTCTCTCTTTCTTTCTCTCTTTCTTTCCCTCTTTCTTTCTTTCTCTCTTTCTTTCTTTCTCTCTTTCTTTCTCTTTTTCTTTCTCTTTCTTTCTCTTTTTCTTTCTCTTTTTCTTTCTCTTTTTCTTTTTCTTTCTTTCTCTCTCTTTTTCTTTCTTTCTCTTTCTCTTTTTCTTTCTTTCTCTTTCTCTTTTTCTTTCTTTCTCTTTTTCTTTCTTTCTTTCTTACTTTTTTCCCCTTTCTTTCTTTCTTTCTCTTTTTCTCTTTCTTTCTTTCTCTTCATAAATGGAAAGAGTCCACAGCTGCATTCATTACTTTTGGGAATTCAGAACCTGGCCACCAGGTGGAGGCAAACACACCCCAGCCAAAGACTTAACTACTCCTCCTACTTAAAACAGTCAGAGAAAAGAAGGGGTGCTGTGGTTGGGTGTGTACGTGGTGTAAACTTTCATATGTGAATTTAATGATGAATCACAATACATAACCAGCCTGGTTATACAGACAAGAGTTCATGGTCTTGCTATGTCCATGGGTCCACCCCAATGTCCCCTGACAATAGCAAGATAGAAATAGAAATAAGGATGTCTTCAATATATGCAGTTCAAATGGTATCACATATGTATATATCATAAACAGACTCACCACAGTCCTGTTTCAGGTTGATCTGTCTCATATGTGCTTGCGGTGCTGTTGATAATGTTGTGATACTCCTCTTTGCTGCTGGTGAGTGTCCAAGCTGGGAAATGCCAAGCCTCCGCAATAGGGGATTTAAAAAGTGTTTTCAACTTGCTGTGTGTGCTCACAATGGCCACAAAATCTCTCAAACAAAAACAGTTAGGAGCACCAAAAAGCAAGTGAAAAAGCAAAATTTATTTACAGTTAATTTAAACATGAGGGTTAATTAACCCCAGGGTAAGAGTGTGAAAACAGAAAACAATAAACAGAGAACAAAAACGGCTGACCGGTTTCGGCGTCTGCCTTAATCCTAGCCGAAACAGGCTAGGATTTAGGCAGACGCTGAAACCGGTCAGCCGTTTTTGTTCTCTGTTTATTGTTTTCTGTTTTCACACTCTTACCCTGGGGTTAATTAACCCTCATGTTTAAATTAACTGTAAATAAATTTTGCTTTTTCACTTGCTTTTTGGTGCTCCGAACTGTTTTTGTTACTCCTCCTACTTCCCTCATCCCCCAGTTATACTTTGCCTTTCGTCCCAGGAGGTTGGCAGAGAAGTGTCAGAAGTTTTCGATAGTCTCTTATGGAGGGTAGTACTCTTCGGAATGGGACTGGAGTTTTAAGTAGTCCTGTCAGCCTCTCAGTGAGAGCATGGATGAAAGTTAGAGTCCGGAGATGCAGGGAGAGTCTTTCTGCAAAACCATTCCGACTCATATTAACAGCTCCATAAGCAATCAGCGTTGTAGAGTTTCGCTGCCTGCTTTCTTCTCTCAAGCCCATGTCAGAAGCGATGCTACTATCTGTCACACTTGAGGGGCCGTATTCCTGTTCCACGGCATCGATTCCGGTAAGATCGTGTCATTTTATTTTCATCATGGATGTATTGTAATTGTAACTGTTTATCCGAGAGGGGCTACAACCTTTCGGGGGTAACTTTAACTTAGGGTCTCAGTGAGGCTCTTTCTTTTACAAGATATGACGAGTCCACGGATTTCATCCTTATGGGATATCACCTCCTGGTCAGCAGGAGGAGGCAAAGGGCTCCACAGCCGAGCTGCATAAATAGCTCCTCCCTTCCCTCCCACCCCAGTCATTCTCTTTGCCTGTGTTAGTGATAGGAAGAGGCAAAGTGAGGTGTTAGTTATAGATTCTTCAATCAACTGTTTATTATTTTTAAAGTAGTGCCACAGTGTGCTACTTTGTTCTGGGGTGTAGCCTAGACCAGATCAGTCTCTTCAATATAAAAAGAGATGCATCTGGTGGCTTTCAGGCAATAGGAACTGGTGGGACATAATTCTCACTGCGCCTCCTATGCATATTTGCTACCCTATACAGATAGCCTAAGCACTTTTAACTCAGGCTGATCTTTGTCCACAGGGCTATGGGAGGGAGAAGACCTCTGAAAACCTGCTGGACTGCCATGCTGTCGCACAGCTTTCAAGGTAAGTGCTAACTTTATTATTCTGGGCCTGCAACCAAGAAGAGAAGCTTCAGGACAGAGGAAGTTTAGCACTTTTCTGGGATTGTTATCTCTTTATTTGTAGATGCTATGACAGCGTGGTAATGGCAGGCACTGGGACTCAGGAGTGAAGCCCTGATTTGTATGACTCTGTTCTAAGTGTCGGCACAGCATACAGCCAACTGTTCATTTGTGTATGATATTTAAGGCAGATGGTCACGTAGTGTCTGTGTAGTGTCAATCTGCAGCATGTGTCTCTTTTTTTTAACATGGATATAGGATGTGCAGTTTTCCTTAGATTGCTCACGGTAGTCGATCTTTGTAGATTAATATGGCGACCGGGAGTCTGTGTACATTTACGCCCACGAAGGGCGGAGTATGTTTTGGCGCCGTTTTTCTCAGAACCGCAACTAAACAAGAGCTGTCTGTTGTCTGCTGCGGTGTGTTATCACGCCCACGATGGGCGGGGCCGTGTTCAAGACTGCTCTCGCTTTATTGGAAGATAGAGCTATTTACACGCTTAACGCAGTATTGTCATGCCTCATCTTACTTTCACTGAAGCTCAGTCTGTGCCCAAAGACTCCAAGGACAATATGCACAAAGTCCAAGACTAAGGGAATGATAAAAGAGAACAGACTCACCCGAAGAGAGAGTAGAAGAAAGGCTAGTCTCCATAATCCTGTCAGATTAACTTTCCAGAGGACCACACCCAAGGAAAAAGAATACAAAGCATCCCGAACCCTGGTAGAAAAAATCCCCTAAGCAAAGTTAAGAAAAGGAGACAACACCGCCTATCGTCTCCGATACGGAGACGACTAACTCCCGGAAGTATACAAAGCCGCACGGCCTTCCATAAGAGCAGGGGTTCCTCTCTCTGGAGGGTCTTTGTCCTGCCCTGTGTGTGGGAGGTTGGAACAGGTGGCTTTATTTCCGTAAGAGGCAGAAGTCTGCTGCTCCGTGGGTTGCTCTGTTTCAACTGTTGGAAATTGAAGTCTCCATGTAGAGAGTTGTGACAGGTCTTCCTAAGGATCTAATGCACTTTCTCTGTACCAGGTCCTAGGGGTTCTCCTTGGGAGTACTTTTTTCTTGGAGGAGCAGATTGGGTTGGCACCCAAGATCTGTTGGGGTGGGTGAGTCCCCCCATTCTTCCATTCCCTGGAGACTTGTGGTTGGGGTCTTTCTGTTCCCCCTGTCTATCAGACTTGCCTGTCGCTTGAGCTGGTCTGGTGTTTGGAGCAGGATCTGAGATCTGTTGCTCTGATCATTCATCCTCGGATCATTCGAGGTACGGTGAGCCTCTTTGAGGTTTCTGCTTTTCTCCACGTTAAGATCTGTGGCTGGCGGCTTTTGGATAGCCTGTGACAGTATTCACTGGGTAGTGGATGCTTAGCAGACTGAAGGATCCTATCTTTAGCTGCTCTTTACTTGCCCTGCAAGTATTCAAGTTTTAGAGTCATTTTTAGATGACTGCACGTCAGATGTTCATCTATCTGAGCTTGCTTCTCATGTTTTTGTTTCTGAATAGATATTCTGAGCAACCTTTTTGTGACTTGGGGACCTTCGTTTTCAGTTGCCTTCTAGAGTGCGGTTGCACTGTGTTAGGGGAAGATTTTCTCTGTTTCAGACTCCTGGCCTTAACCCCGTGTTTTCTGTATTTCTGGGGATGGGCGTGGCCTTCCCTTGTTTCTATGAGACTGGTTGAGTCTCTGTTAGCCTGTCCCAGTTTCTCTGGTTTTTGCTTTGTGTTTTTAATTAGGACTCCTGATGAAACGGTTCTAACCGAGAAACGTGTTGCATTTGAGGGGTGCCACTGTATACCCTTTTATCCACTCATCATAAACAACTGCTGTGTTGTTTTTTTATCTTTGTTTTTAATAAATAGCTACATTTTATTTTAAATGTACTCTGAGTGGAGTTCTTTTCCTACCTTCTGCCTTTGCTGATTGCTCACTGGGACCTACACCCCTGCACAACCAAGAATCTACATCTAGGGTGAGCTGCTACACCTGTCATAAAGTTACAGCCTGCCTCTACCAGCACATAAGTGTGCTACAGGAGTATGTGAGTACCCATCTGTATCATCTAAGAGATATTGCCGGTTATACCTTTAATGGTCTGCACATGTAGTGCTTTCTTTGTTTGTTTTTTAATCTCTCACCAGCTACACAGTTTTGCCTGGAGGGTGAGCTGTCACACCTATCTGAAATTGCAGCTTGTCTCTACCAGCACATAGGTGTGCTTCAATAGTATGTGAGTACTCATTTGGCTCCATTCTGTTTGTTCTGTATCATACCATCTGATTATACCACACATGAGGCGCCCCTCTGTCTTCTTGTACTTTTAATTAGGACTCGTTGTGCCCTTTTTAGGGTTCTGGAGTTCCTTATGGTTGTTTTCTCCGTGTCGTTTCACCTTGGTGGAAAAATACGGTAGTCTGTGCCCCTTTCTAGTAAGGGATGTGTTGTTTGGAGACCGACTGCTGGGTGACGGTGTCTCCTGGAGGCAGGTTGACTCAGTTTAGTCCCTGCGGTCTCTAGCATGGCTTGTAGACTATTTGCTGGTCAGTGTCCTTGGGCCTTTTCCTTTTTTCAAGGTTGTTCTCGGCTTCGGACAAAGCGGGATTTTGTGGTTAGGGGTTTTCAGGCCTGGTGCCCTCAGAATGAGCCGCCTTTTGTACCATCCCGTTTTAGCATTCAGTGTCCTCTATAGGTTGGGTATTGTTTTCCCAAAAGTAATGAATGCAGCTGTGAACTCTTTCCATTTATAAAGAAAAACATAAATTATGCTTACCTAATAATTTTTTTATCTTCAGATGGAAAGAGTCCACAGCTGCCCGCTCGTGGTTTTTTTTTTGTGGGGCGGCGTGTAATTTTTGTTCTTCTGGCACCTTTTCACTCTGATATTTCTTCTACTGTTCCTTGTTCCTCGGCAGAATCACTGGGGGATGAGGGGAGTGGGAGGAGTATTTAAGCCTTTGGCTGGGGTGTCTTTGCCTCCTCCTGGTGGCCAGGTTCTGAATTCCCAAAAGTATTGAATGCAGCTGTGGACTCTTTCCATCTGAAGAAAATACAATTATCAGTTAAGCATAATTTATATTTTTTCGTTTTTCTTTCTTCCTGTTTTCTTTCTTTCTCTTTTTCTTTCTCTTTTTCTTTCTTTGTTTTTTTTTTTATTTCATTCTGTCTTTCTTTCTTTCTCTGTTTTCTTCCTTTCTCTTTCTTTCTTTCCTTTTTATTTATTTTTCTTTCTCTTTTTCTTTCTTTCTCTTTTTCCTCTCTCTCTCTGTCTTTCTTTCTCTTTTTTCCTCTCTCTCTCTGTCTGCATTTCCCTCTACTCTGCCTCTTCTCTATCTCTCCCAGTGTATCCCCCCTCCCCTCTCCATCACTCTGATATTCCAGCCCTGAGCAGTTCTGTCCAATTTTCATTTCACGCATCATTGGCCCTGGAAAATGTCTAAAATAACAGAGCAGGCCCCTCCAGACTCCGTATTAATGTGTGTAAACATATATGTATGGAAGAGCCCACCTACTGAATAGTGCACACACTTACTAGGAGATGCCTGTGCAGTGATAAATGTAGATGCTCTCTAGGAAATGCACCTATTTACCAACCCTCTCATATGGAGAAATAAACAGTCCCAGACTAATACAGTCGTAAACTGGGGGAAATAGGAACTTTTGAACCTTTACAAACTCATTGATTTTTCACCTTATAACAGATATCTCCAAATTAATGCTGTATATTATCATTGCGCTATCTTTATTACATTTATATAACTGAGGAAAAGTTACAGCAAGTAAATATTATTTTTCTGCTAAACAAGCTTTATTACCCTCTTAAGGACAGAGGGAATTGTCCAAGTTCTGAATTTAAAGGGATAGTAAACACCAAAAATGTTATTGTTTAAAAAGATAGATAATTCCTTTATTAACCATTCCCCAGTTTTTCACAACCATCACTGTTATATAAATATACTTTTTACCTCTGTGATTAACTTGTATCTAAACTTCTGCAGACTGCCTCCTTATCTCAGATCTTTTGACAGACTTGCATTTCAGGCAATTAGTGATGACTCTGAAATAACTTCATGTGCATGAGCACAATGTTATCTGTTTGAAACACATGAATTAATGCCCTCTAGCTGTAAAAAACTGTCAATTGCATTCATATAAGAGGCAGCCTTCAAGGGCTTAGAATAAGCATACAGTATGAGCCTACCTAGGTTTAGCTTTCAACTAAGACTAACAAGAGAACAAAGCAAATTTGATGATAAAAGTAAATTAGAAAGTGGTTTCAAATTACATGACCTATCTTAATCATTAAAGTTTAATTTGGATTTTACTATCCCTTTAAACAAAACCTAGAATTTGAGCTATATTTTGTTTAACCATAATTTATCTCTTTCACATTAAGTGCACCCCATTTATTATATGTTGTTTTTGGATTAATAACATAATTTATGTAAGAACTTACCTGATAAATTAATTTCTTTCATAGTGGCAAGAGTCCATAAACTAGTGACATATGGGATATACATTCCTAAAAGGAGGGGGCAAAGTTTCCCAATCCTTAAAATGCCTATAAATACATCTCCTACCTCACATATACCTTAGTTTAATGTGTAACCAAGAAGTGAGGTGTAAAAGAAGGAGTAAAAAGCATAAAAAAAGAGGAACTGGAAAAAATAAAGTGCTTTATACAAAAAATAATAACCACAAAAAATAGGGTGGGTCTCATGGACTCTTGCCACTATGAAAGACATGAATTTATCTGGTAAGTTCTTACATAAATTATGTTTTCTTTCATATAAGTGGCAAGAGTCCATGAGCTAGTGACGTATTGTAAAAAATTCCCAAGATGTGTGAAATCCACAAGTCACAAGAGAGGGAGGGATAAAATAACAACAGCTAAATACGCTGAGAAATTAAATCCAAAAAAATAAAGTTTTCTTAATTTTTTAAAAAAAAACTCAATTCAAAGGCACTAGAATCAAACTGAGACAACTGCCTGAAGAACCTTTCTACCAAAGGCTGCTTCCGGAGAAGCAAACACATCAAAATGGTAAAATTTAGTAAAAGTATGCAAAGAAGACCAAGTTGCTGCTTTGCAAATTTAATCGACTGAAGCTTCATTCTTGAAAGCCCAAGAAGTGGCAACTGATCTAGTAGAATGAGCTGTAATCCTCTGAGGCGGAGACTACCCCGCCTCCAAATAAGCCTTGTGAATCAAAAGTTTCAACCAAGATGCCAGAGAAATAGCAGAGCCTTTCTGACCTTTCCTGGAACCAAAAAACATAACAAATAGACCAGAAGTCTTTCTGAAATATTTAGTAGCTTCAACATAATATTTCAAAGCTCTTACCACATCCAAAGTATGTAAAGACCTTTCAAGAGTATTCTTGACAAAAAGAAGGAACAACAATTTCCCTTTTGATGTTGTTAGAATTCACAACTTTAGGCAAAAATTGAAAAAAATGAAGTCTGCGTCAGTCTTATCACCAGATAAAATTTAAATGAAGTCCGCATCAGTCTTATCATCAGATAAGGAGACTCACAAGAGAGTGCAGACAATTCAGAATCTCTTCTAGCAGAAGAGATAGCTAAAAGAAGTAACACTTTCCATGAAAGTAATTTAATATCCAGAGAATGCGTAGGCTCAAAAAGAGGAGCCTGTAAAATCTTCAAAACCAAATTAAGACTCCAAGGAGGAGAAATAGATTTAAAACAGGTTTGATACGAATCAAAGCCTGAACAAAACAGTGAACATCAGGAAATTTAGCAATCTTTCTATGAAATAAGACAGAGCAGAAATTTGTCTTTTCAAAGTATTTGCAGGCAAACCCTTATCCAAACTATTGTGAAGAAACTGTAAAATACTAGGAATTCTGAAAAAATGACTAGAATAATTATGAGTGGAACACCATGAAATATAGGTTTTCCAAACCCGATGATAAATTTTCACTGAAACAGACTTACGAACCTGTATTATAATTCTAATCATTGAGTCAGAGAAACCTCTATGACTAAGTACTAAGCGTTCAATTTTCATGCCTTCAAATGTAGAGATTTGATATCTGATGGAAAAACGGCCCTTGGGACAGAAGGTCTGGCCTTCCGAACAAGATCCTCATACCAAAACCTGTGAGGCCATGCTGGAGCTATCAGAAACACATGAGATTGTTCCATTATGATCTTGGAAATAACCCTTGGAAGAAGAACCAGAGGCAGAAAAATATAAGCAGGTTGGTAAAACCAAGGAACTGTGCTAAGGCATCCACCATCTCCGCCTGAGGATCCCTGGACCTGGAAAGGTATCTGGGAAGCTTCTTGCTTAGATGAGAGACCATCAGATCTATTTCTAGAAGACCTCACATATGTACAAGATGAAAAAACACATCTGGATGGAGAGACTACTCCCCTGGATGTTAAGTCTGGCAGCTGAGAAAATCCGCTTCCCAATTGTCTACACCTGGGATATGAATCTCAAAAATTAGACAAGGGTTGGATTCCGCCCAAGAAAGTATCCAAGATACTTCCTTCATTGCTGAAGGACTGCGAGTCCCTCCTTGATGATTGACATATGGCACTGTTGTGATATTGTCTGTTTGAAAACAAATGTAAAGTTCTCTCTTCAATAGAGGCCACGTCTAAAGAGCTATGAAAATAGCACGGAGTTGTAAAATATTGATTGGTAACCTCGCCTCTTGAGGTTTCCAAACCCCTTGTGCTGTCAGAGACCCCCAGACAGCTCCCCAACCTGTAAGAGTTTCATCTGTTGTGATCACAGTCCCGGTAAGACAAACAAATGAGGCCCCTTGAACAATAAGATGATGGTCTAACCACCAAGTCAGAGAGAGTTGAGTGTTAGGATTTAAGTATATCAGTTGCGATATCTGAGTCCTGAATTGTCTAGCATTGTGTTTTTTACTTCAACATGCTAATCATTTTATTTGTGATGCTATATTTGATGTATTTAAGATTAATATTAAATCTATGTCTTTATCCATTCTTACTAGAAGAGCTTTATGGCTTAAATCTTGAAATGCTGATATGGTGTCTAAATCTAGATTACTATCTTTATCATTTCAGGGTAGTAATTTATTTGGTTCTCAATTGGATTCTATTATCTCCACTATCACCGGGGGAAAATGTTTTTCTGCCCCAAGATAAGAACTCTAATGGTAAATTTAAAGCTCCCAATCATTTTCGTTCCTTTTTTCAGAATAGAAAACAAAAGACCTTTCCTTCCCCTAAGGCCTCTGGCTCTAATTGGAGACCATCTCCGTATTGGAATAAATCCAAGCCTTATAAATAACAAATCCAGCCCCTAAGACTGCATGAAGGTGTGTCCCTCAAACCAGTTCAACATGCAAAGCTGTAGAGGCCTCATATGAAAACAAGCAAAGGGGATCACGTTCGATGCTGCAGTCATGAGACCTAAAACTTCCATGCACATAGCCACTGAAGGGAATGATAGAGACTGAAGGTTTAGTCAAGCTAAAACTAACTTCATTCGTCTCTTGTCTGTCAGAGAAAGAGTCATGGACACTAAATCTGGAAACCTAAAAAGGTGACCCTTGTCTGAGGAATCAAGAAACTCTTTTGTAAATTAATCCTCCAACCATGTTTTTGAAGAAACCACACTAGTTGTTTCGTGTGAAATTCTGCTAAAAGAAAAGACTGAGCTAGTACCAAGATATCGTCCAAATAAGGAAACACCCCAATACCCTGCTCTCTGATTACAGATAGAAGGGCACGAGAACCTTTGAAAAGATTCTCTGAGCTGTCGCTAGGTCAAACGGAAGATCGACAAATTGGTAATGCTTGTCTAGAAAAGAGAATCTCAGAAAACAATAGTAGTCTGGATGAATTGGAATGTGAAGATAAGCGTCCTGTAAGTCTATTGTGGACATGAAATGACCTTGCTGAACAAAAGGCAAAATAGTCCTTATAGTCACCATCTTGAAAGTTGGTACTTTTACAAAAGGATTTAAAAATTTCAGATCCAGAATTGGTCTGAACGAATCCTCTTTCTTTGGGACAATGAATAGATTTGAATAAAAACCCCAACCCCGTTCCTGCAGAGGAACTGGAACAATCACCCCTGAAAGCTCTAGGTCTGAAACACATTCCTGAAAAGCCTGAGCCTTCACAGGGTTTGTTGGAACATGAGAAAGAAAGAATCTTCCCATGGGAGGTCTTATTCTGAAACCTATTCGATACCTCTGATAAATAATATTCTAAATCCACTGATTTTGAACAGAAACTGTCCAAATGTGTTGAAATCATTTCAATCTGCCCCCCACCAGTTGAACTGGTTTGAGGGCCGGACCTTCATGCAGTCTTAGGGGCTGGATTTGTTGTTTTTTTTATAAGGCTTGGATTTATTCCAATTCGGAGATGGTCTCCAATTAGAGTCAGAGGCCTTAGGGGAAGGAGAGGTCTTTTGTTCTCTATTCTCGCAAAAGGGACGAAAACGGTTGGGAGCTTTAAATTTACCCATAGATTTCTTATCTTGGGGCAGAAGAACTCAGTTTCCCCCAGTGATAGTGGAGATAATATAATCCAATTGAGAACCAAATACATTACTACCATGAAATGATAATGATAGTAATCTAGATTTAGACACCATATCAGCATTCCAAGATTTAAGCCATAAAGCTCTTCTAGTAAGAATAGCTAAAGACATAGATTTAATATCAATCTTAATGACATCAAATATAGCATCACAAATAAAATGATTAGTATGTTGAAGTAAAAGAACAATGCTAGACAATTCAGGATCTGTTAACTGTTAAGCTAAACTGTCCAACCAAAAAGTTGAATCAGCAGCAACATCAGCCATAGAAATGGCAGGTCTAAGAATATATCCAGTATGTAAATATGCTTTTCTAAGATAGGATTCAATCTTCCTATCTAAAGGATCCTTAAAGGAAGTACTATCTTCCATAGGAATAGTAGTACATTTGGCAAGAGTAGAAATAGTCCCATCAACCTTAGGGACTTTATCCCAAAACTCTAAATTAGCAACCCTATCCCTCTATGAATCAAATCAGAGCAGAAAGCAAATAGCGAAAGACTTAATATAACAAATTTTAGCGCCAAAAATGGTGCTAATGCAGAGAGAAAAAAAACTTTTAGCGCCAAAGCTTAACAAGAGAAATGACGTGACTTGCGTCATAACAGGCACGACTTTGCACCAAAAAAACTTGCGTCAAGAAAGTTGCAAGAAATTACGTGACTTATGCCATAAATGTCGCAATAAAAAGTAACATTCTGCATCATCGTGAGCCTAAGCCCACAAAAATTTTGAAAAAAAAACAGACTCCAAGTTACAACTAACTGGAACCCAAGGTAAGTCTAAAAACTCCCATAAACATAATTTCCATGCTTAAACTGTTATACTGCAAAGTCAAATACACAGACCTGACTCATGGCAAATATATACAATATACATTTCAATTTTTATAAGATAAAGTGACAAACATAGCTGAGAGTGTCTTAAAAAATTATATATACTTACCAGAAGACCCATCCACATATAGCAGACAGCCAAACCAGTACTGAAACATATCAGCAGAGGTAATGGTAGAGGAGTATAATGTTGATCTGTAAAGGGAGGCAGAGATAAATCTCTGGGACCGATTTACAGAGAGCCTTAGAATAGATTTTCCCATAGGTGAAAACATGGTATCATCAGGCAATACTCCCTTCACATCCCTTAGACAAACACTGTACTTTGAGAGGAACTGAGTTTCAATATGCTTAAAAGCGCCTATCACAGAAGAAAATCAAGCACAACTTGCTTTACCACCTCCATAAGAGGCAAAGTTTGTAAAACTGATGTATGTGTGAGGTGGGAGGTGTAATTATAGGCATTTTGAGGTTTGTGAAACTTTGCCCCTTCTGGTAGGAATGTATATCCCATACGTTACTAGCTCTTGGACTCTTGCCACTTACATGAAAGAAATATTTATATATATAAACTATAATTTAATATGAATAAAATATATGTAAGTGTGAGAAATTAAGAAATGTTATGTTTTCCAGGCACTCACACACACATCATAATCCTGATAAGTTTAACTGCAATAAAGCACCCATATTTGTGTTCAGCGATGTCTCAAAAGTACAACAATCCCCCCCATGTACAGGTTTTCTGGGATTTCATGTAGTTACAGGCCCAAATATGGGGCCTGCTCATTTACATGGAAATTTGACACATTGATTTTCTGGGCCATTTCAGATATTATGGCAGCCCAGGAATGAAAATTAACCCATCACCATTTGCAAAAGTGGACAACGCAGGGTATTTCAAAAGGGCTATATCCAGTCTTTTTTTTTTCTTTCTTTTTTTTAGCCACTTAGTCAAAAAACCTGGCCAAATTGTTCATATTTTTTTTGTTTTAGTTTTTAAAGGGACATAATACTCATATGCTAAATCACTTGAAACTGATGCAGTATAACTGTAAAAAGCTGACAGGAAAATATCACCTGAGCATCTCTATGTAAAAAAGGAAGATATTTTACCTCACAATCTCCTCAGCTCAGCAGAGTAAGTTCTGTGTAAAAAGTTATACTTCACCTGCTCCCAGCTGCAGGTAAAAAAAAATAAAAAAATGAAGAAATGAACAGCAGCCAATCAGCATCAGCAGTGCTGAGGTCATGAACTCTTACTGTGATCTCATGAGATTTGACTTAACTCTCATGAGATTTCATAGTAAGCTTCCTTTACCTGATTGGTGAAATAATATGAGAGTTCACGAGGCTCATCCTTTCAACTGTCCCAGGACAGACACACTAAAATGCTGCTTAGAAATCCTTTACAATGGGAGGTGGCTACTGAGGAACTTTTGAGGTAAAATATCTTTCTTTTTTACATAGAGATGTTCAGGTGATATTTTCTAGTCAGCTTTTTACAGCTATGCTGCATCACTTTCAAGTGTTTAAACATTTGGGTATTATGGCCCTTTAACACAGACACTGTTTATTTCATCATCCTTATATGTTTTACTGATATAAAACACTTATATTTGTGTTCATTGATGTCCCAGGAGTACACCAATACCCTCTATGTACAGGTTTTGTAAGTTACAGGGCCAAATATGGGGCCTGTCTATTTCAGTCTTCAAACATGGAAATGCTTCCTCACATTTTTCCTGAATCTGCTACCCTTTAACTTAAAGGGGCAGTCTAGTCAAAATGAAACTTTCATGATTCAGACAGAGCAGGCAATTTTAAGCAACTTTCTAATTTACTCTTATTATCAATTTTTCTTCGTTCTCTTTATATCTTTATTTGAAAAGCAAGAATGTAAAGCTTAGGTGCAGGCCCATTTTTGGTTCAGCACCTGGGTAGCGCTTGCTGATTGGTGTCTAAATGTAGCCATGTTGATAATAGAAATAAATTAGAAAGTTGCTTAAAATTGCAAATATGTAAATTATGAAAGAACAAAAAATATGGGTGTCATGTCCCTTTAAGGTAGCAACTTCAGTAGCAGATATGATGGTATTACAAGTTGTTATTTATTATATAAAGATTACAAACTGCCTTGTCTAATTTCTTCTTGTCCTACCCTTTCCTGTGCTAAATTGTCAGTAGTGTATGTATATATATAAACGTACAAACAGTTCTGCTTTTTTATATTACAGGTACATACAAGGAGCATCGTCCCCTAAGGATATGGTGATCATTGTGGATGTGTATGTATAGGGGCATTATATGTTTTTATATATTTTAAAGTCCCATTAAATAAGAAACTATTATTTCTTAGAGTGGTTCTATATAATATGTGTTAGATGTACCAATTAGTAAAAGGTGGGGATCAAGAATGGGCTTTTCATTTACAAATGATACAGACAGCATTATTTACAGATTTTTAAACCTACATAGAAGTATGAAGTTAGAAATATATACATTGGATCAGGGTGGATTTGATTGAAATCAAATTGATTAAAATAACAATTTAAATCACAGTCAGTAAGACTCAGTTTAAATCAATATAAATCATGTTTTTTACTTAAAGGGACATTCTAGTCAAAATTAAACCTTCATGATTCAGATAGGGCATGCAATTTTAAACAACTTTCCAATTTACTTCTATTATCTAATTTGCTCAATTCTTTAGATATCCTTTGTTGAAGAAATAGCAATGTACATGTGTGAGCCAATCACACAAGGCCTTTATGTGCAGCAACCAATCAGCAGCTACTGAGCATATCTAGATATGCTTTTCAGCAAGTGATATCAAGAGAATGAAGCAAATTAGATAATAGAAGTAAATTAGAAAGTTGTTTAAAGTGACATGCTCTTTCTAAATCATGAAAGAAAAAAATTGGGTTTCATGTCCCTTTAAAGATTTCATTTTTAAAATACAACTTCTGATTGTTTTTCCAGTTATATCAGACATTTGCTGCTTTGGTTATACTGTATACCATTTTAGATAGATAGATAGATAGCTATATAGATAGATAGATCATTGAAATGTATAAAATTAATGTTAAATCATCTAACTCCAGTTTAGTAGATTCATATTTAACTAACTTTGCAGCTATACTTTATTGTATTCTATATTTAAACAGCTAAAGAAAGATAAAAAAATACATCTGCTTGTTATTCTCAGACTAATATTTTCATTGAATGCATCATTCTATTTAGCATTTATTTAGGGCAAGATTACAAGTAGCGCATTATGAGTTTTCCGTGCGTGATGTGGTCTTTTCCCAATCAATTTCCATTGCGCAGGTATTACAAGTCTTGAAAAATCGTGATGGGGTACGCGCATTCGCCTTTTACGCAACACTACTTTTCGCACTCGAAGAGCTGTAGTTAAAGGGACACTAAACCCAATTTTTCTCTTTAATTATTCAGATAGAATATGCAATTTTAAGCAACTTTCTAATTTACTCCTATTATCAATTTTTCTTCGTTCTCTTGCTATCTTTATTTAAAAAGCTGTAATGTAAAGCTTAAGAGCCGTCCCATTTTTGGTTGAGAACCTGGGTTATGCTTGCTTATTGGTTTGCTAACTGTATTCACCAATAAGCACGCACTATCCATGGTGCTGAACCTAAAATGGGCCGGCTACTAAGCTTTAAATTCCTACTTTTTAAATAAAGATAGCAAGAGAACAAATAAAAATTGATATTAGGAGTAAATTTGAAAGTTGCTTAAAATTGCATGCTGTATCAGAATCGTTTCCCGAAACACTTCAAAAATAGATTACAAAGTATAGTTACACTCATATTAGCACTGTTTACTAATAATTATATTAAAAAAAAATATTGCGCACAAAAGTTATAAGGGCTCAAAGATACGAGGTCTTGGGTGTTAGAAAAATTAGCTGACGCAGGGATTTTACATTTACATACATACACATACACAGAGAAACATGCACCTAGATTACGAGTTTTGCGTTAGAGGCTATGCGGTACTAACGAGCAGTTTTCCCTCACCGCTCACTTACATGCAGCGCTGGTATTACGAGCTTTCAGAAACCCGTAGTTAAAAGGCAAGAAGTGAGCGTTGAGCAAAATTTTGCTCGATACCTCACTCCAATATCAGCACTGCTAAAGTCAAAGGTGAGGTGGTCGTACGTGCTCGTGCACGATTTCTCCATAGGAATCAACGGGGAGAGCCGGCTGAAAAAAAGCCTAACACCTGCAAAAAAGCAGCGTAAAACTCAGTAACGCAGCCCCATTGATTCCTATGGGGAAATAAAAGTTATGTCTACACCTAACACCCTTACATGAACCCCGAGTCTAAAGACCCCTAATCTTACACTTATTAACCCCTAATCTGCCGCCCCGACATCGCCGCCACCTACATTATATTATTAACCCCTAATCTGCCGCTCCGGACACCACCGCCACCTACATTATAGTTATGAACCCCTAATTTGCTGCCCTCAACATCGCCGACACCTACATTATATTTATTAACCCCTAATCTGCCGCCCTCAATGTCGCCGTAACCTTCCTACACTTTTAACCCCTAATCTGCCGTCCCCAACGTCGCCGCCACTATAATAAACATATTAACCCCTAAACCGCCACACTCCCGCCTCGCAAACATTAGTTAAATATTATTAACCCCTAATCTGCCGGCCCTAACATCGCCGCCACCTACCTACATTTATTAACCCCTAATCTGTCGCCCCCAACGTCGCCGCCACTATATTAAAGTTATTAACCCCTAAACCTAAGTCTAACCCTAAACCTAACACCCACTAACTTAAATATAATTTAAATAAATCTAAATAAATATTCCTATCATTAACTAAATTATTCCTATTTAAAACTAAATACTTACCTATTAAATAAACCCTAAGCTAGCTACAATATAACTAATAGTTACATTGTAGCTAGCTTAGGGTTTATTTTTATTTTACAGGCAAGTTTGTATTTATTTTAACTAGGTAGAATAGTTATTAAATAGTTATTAACTATTTAATAACTACTTAGTTAAAATAAAGACACATTTACCTGTAAAATAAAACCTAACCTAAATTACACTAACACCTAACACTACAATATATTTAAATTAATTAACTAAATTAAATACAATTACCTAAATTAAATTAAATTAGCTAAAGTACAAAAAACCCACACTAAATTACAGAAAATAATAAACAAATTACAGATATTTAAACTAATTACACCTAATCTAATAGCTCTATTAAAATAAAAAAGCCTCCCCAAATAAAAAAAACCCTAGCCTAAACTAAACTACCAATACCCCTTAAAACGGCCTTTTGCGGGGCATTGCCCCAAAATAATCAGCTCTATTACCTGTAAAAAAAAATACAATACCCCCCCAACATTACAACCCACCACCCACACACCTAACCCTACTCTAAAACCCACCCAATCCCCCCCTTAATAAAACTTAACTCTACCCCCCTGAAGATCACCCTACCGTGAGACGTCTTCACCCAGCCGGGCACAAGTGGTCCTCCAGAGGGGCAGAAGTCTTCATCTGATCCGGGCAGAAGAGGACCTCCAGATGGGCAGAAGTCTTCATCCAGGCGGCATCTTCTATCTTCATCCATCCGGAGTGGAGCGGGTCCATCTTGAAGACATCCGACGCAGAGCATCCATCCAGACCGACACAAATACGCTGTGGAATTCCAGCGTATTTGTGGTTGACAGCTTGATAAATAGAGGCCTATGAGTCTACGGGGGAGTTAAATTTTTTCTTTTTTAATTTTATTTATTTTTGCCCAACCAATCACTGCTAAACTGGCTGCTGAAAAAGCCAACACTGTGTTGCAGTTTACAAAGCTTGATTTTAATTTATGATTGCCGAAGTACATCAGCAGAAAATAGTTTTTGTCTGCCATTGAAGTTGGTTTTCGACCTGATAGAGCTTGCTAATTTCTATTGCGGCTGAGTTGATCACTGGTGAAGGTCACAAGCACACTTTTATACCATCAAGTTAGCATTGCTAAGCAAAATACTCTGAACTGAAAACTACAAAATTGCTGAATGTTAAATGAAGATTGGGGTAGGGTTATGTTTTTTGTGCACTTGTGAAACATAATGAGCAAGTATATAAACTTAGTGAAAAAGGAATATGAATTTACACCAGCTGAATGATTTAACGTTTTGTGTGTCCTAGAGGAGTTAACGTGTGCTTTGTTTTATTTATGTAGCCAAATGTAGAATATATAGAAATGTGTAGCTATATGTAGTTGGTTATACTGTGCTATGTAACTATATACCAATGTATTATATCTGAGTTTAGTAATATATGTAGGTACAAGTGTGTATACAGCTGTGTGCAGATTCTCTAGTAATGGTTTCCAAAATATTGCTTCATATAGTGCATGTAGTATTTAGGAATGTATAGAAACAAATCTTGATGAAATCCAGTTACATTTTTCTTTCCATGCCCCCACCCAAAATGCAGTGTTTATAACACCTTAAAGGGACATAAAACACATTTTTTTTCTTTCGTGATTTAGATAGAGAATAACATTTTTAAAAAGGTTTCCAGTAAACTTTGATTATCAAATTTGCATCATTCTCATGTTATTCTTTGTAAAAGAGATACCTAGATAGGTACCTAGATACCATGATAGGAAATAGTGCTGCCATCTAGTGTTCTTGCTAATGTATAACATGGTTGCAATACTGCTGTCATATAGTACTGCACGTGCACACTCCTGAACTTGGTTGCTTTCCTGCTTACAAAGTATAATAATAAAAAAGAACATTTTACAATAGAAGTAAATTAGAAAGTTGTTTAAAATTGTATGTCCTATCTGAATCATCAAAGGAAATTTTTGGATTTTATGTCCCTTTAAAGGGACACTAATAGCATCTGTTTTAAAATGGATGTTCCTGTGGTGATAAACTTTTTTTTATGCTTATGAGGCGTCACTTCTGTCACCGTGAGCTTCTATCCTAAAGACCGATACTGAGCAAACATGCACTTTCTGTTTCAAAATATACAACTAGCAAGTCGTATTTAATGCAAAAAAATATTTTATCACTTTTAAATAGCGTTCTTTCATTTCAGTAAAGGTTTTCTTGATTTTGACGTCCCTTTCGATTATTTTGAGTTTGATGTTCCTTTAAGTTTATCTCAGATATTTTTCAGCCTGTGTACTTTGTCGTACCACTTCTGCTGAAATACTAATACGCAGAGGCGTAACTAGAAACCACAGGGCCCAGGTGCAAGAATCTAAGAAGGACCCCCCCCACACCCCCAAAAAAAAATGTGAATTTGATACATATATATATATAAATACATTTAACACAGAAAAATAAAATGAATCAGATTACGTCTGCAAAAGGAGGTACCCTGTGCCCACAGTCTGTGAGATGGTCTGACCCCCTATTACTGTTTATAGTGACACTGTTTAACCCACCAGTACTGTATATAGTGAGTTAGTGACACAGTCTGTAATCTGCCGGTGAGATGGCTGGCCTGACCCTACCCACCCCAGTACTTTATAAAGTGACCACAGTAGTCTGTGACATGGTCCAGCCCCCCCCCCGTACTGTATATAGTGGTACTGTATAGTGTTACTGTTTACCCCCGCCCCCCCCCCATGCTGTAGTAACAAGGTCTGTAATTTGCTGGTTCCACAAACCTACACTCACATACATGCATAAATACACACACAGTCACATATGCACACACACATACATCCATGCATAAATACGCACACAGTCACATACACACACACACACACACACACATACATGCATAAATACACACACACACACATACATACATACATACACACACAGTCACATACGCACACATACATGCATAAATACACACACAGTCACATACACACACACACACATACATACATACACACACACACACACACACACACATAAACAACAATGGGTAACACAGAAACACTAACCCCTGTAGTCAGAGACACTAGTGAAGCATCATATCACACTCACATGATAGCAGTGCAGGCATTGGCAGGTCAACGTTTTTTACTGGGAAACATTGGGACAGTTCACCCAAACATTTTCTCCCTTTTAAATTGTTCCCAATGATTCATTTTACCTGCTGGAGTGTATTAAATTGTTTACAAGTAGCTGCTTTACCTTTATTTGAAATAACTGATTTAGCCTGTGGTATCCCAACCTATACTGAAAGTTTCTATACTGGAGTATATTCTATTGAATAGGGTAAGTAAACAGCCAGCAAAAGAGATTACACTCTCAGTGGGGGGCATTATAGTTAAGTAATAAAATGATAATTTTCCATTGTTCTCTCTATGTATTTAGCTTTAGTTTTCCAGACAAATATATGATAAGCAAGCGTGTGTGTGTACACAAAGTGATAACATATTGAGATATATTACCTGAAGCTCAACCCATTGTAATAGGCTGTGGTTTAAAAGCACAAAACCAGCTACTTCATATACACAAATAAACCGAAAAATGCAATTTCTCATAAATGTTATACTCTGCAGCTGGTATAACAAGTCATTGAAAATACATTCATATAAAAACAATTTTACACTCTACTGTCCCTTTAAGCTGGGTCCCCACCCTCAGGGGCCCAGTCGCATTTGCGACCTCTGCACCCCCTGTAGTTCCGCCCCTGCTAATATGCAAACCACTAACTTGTGTAGTGAGTCTCAGGGAAAACCAGCCAAGCTTAAATATAGAATATGTTTTACAAAGCACAGGTTGCTCAGCTAGAATGTCATCATTACTTATATGCAGGTCTGTTTCTTTCAGTGAATGGATATAGTTGTGTGTGAATAAATCTTGGACTTCCTTGTCTTCCTGTTGCATATGCAAACACAATGACAAGCTACCCCAAATCTTCTGTCTCCTCAACCTTTAGCGTGTAGGTAGATTGTAAGATCTTCAGTAAAGGGCCCTTAACCTCTTGTACTTTCACCTTGATTTTGTGTACCCCTACTCATGTAACCATCGCTACAGAATCTGGTGTCACTATACAAATAAATGATAAAATTACTGCAGCAAGTATTGCTCTGTGAAAGGCCAAATGAAGGTGCACCATGGGTGGACATGTGATCTAAGACAAGCTTTGGGGGCCAAATTAACAAACTATGATGAGCTTGATGCCCCCTGACTAAAGACCGCTGTTCTATAACTTGCCCGCCTGCTCTGAGGCGGCGGACAGAAATGGATACTATCAGGTTGATTGACACCCCCTACTAGTACCCGATTGCCCGCGAGTCTGCAGGGGGCGGTATTGCACAAGCAATTCTGGTGAACTGCTTGTGCAATGATAAATGCCGACAGCGTATGTTGTTTGCATTTATCTATGTGCAGCGGACATGATACGCATTAAATTCTCCCTCATTCCAGTGCTTTTCTTTTTTTGTTTTATACACAGTAAAAGTTTACATCACAATTTTCAGTACTTTATAAAGCTCAGCAAGAAGAGTATTAAATGGATCATTTTGATTACCTTTATTTTTGTTTTGCTATAGAAAAAAAAAACAAATCAACCAAGGGTTAACATTTTCTGCAATTGTTTTTCAATATGCAAACTCCAACCACCACTTGCCCTATTCTGAAGAGCCAATCAGGGCTTGTTACTGGAGTGGCAAAGGGTTACAAGATAATTATGTTAACCAAAACTGCACTGCTTTGTTGTTCACTACTTAATCCCACCCCACCAATGTCAATTAGGTAAAGATATCTAGCAGTAGGTAGCATGGTTAGCCTTTTCGGAGTAAAAATTGCAAGAAAAAGTGTGAAAATAAATACTTAAATTATATTGTAAAGTTGTTTTACTACATAAAATGAAAGAGACATAATACCCATATACTTAATCACTTGAAAATTATGTAGCATAACTGTAAAAAGCTGGCAAGAAAATATCATCTGTGCATCAGTATGTAAAAAATTAAGATATTTTACCTCAAAATGTCTTCAGCTCACAATAGTAAGTGCTCTGTGAATAGTTATCCTTCAGCTACTGTTAGCTACATATTGAAGAAAAAAATCAGCCAATCAGCTTCATCGGTGCTGCTGAGGTCACACTTTGCTTTACTGTGATCTCATGAGATTTCACTGAAATCTCACAAGATTTCATATTAAAATTCCTTAAACTGAGGAGGGGAAATAACATGACTGTGTCTGCACATGCTAGAGGCACACTTCCTTGCAAGTCCTGAGACTAGCATCCTGATTGGCTGTTTAAAGTCCATTTACAATGAATTGTGTCAAATTGAGTTTGAAGGTAAAATTTCTTTTTTCTTTTTTTTTTTTTTACATAGAGATGTTCAGGTAAATTTGAAGTAAGTTTGTGCTAGATTCTACGTTTATATGAGCTCCGCAGCAGGTTGGAGCCCGGTTTTCCTCTCAGCGTGCAGTGAATGTCAGAGGGATGTGAGGAGACTATTGCCTATTTGAATTCAATGATCTCCTTCTACGGGGTCTATTTCATAGGTTCTCTGTTATCGGTCGTAGAGATTCATCTCTTACCTCCCTTTTCAGATCGACGATATACTCTTATTTATATACCATTACCTCTGCTGATTTTCGTTTCAGTACTGGTTTGGCTTTCTACAACATGTAGATGAGTGTCCTGGGGTAAGTAAATCTTATTTTCTGTGACACTCTAAGCTATGGTTGGGCACTTTTTTATAAAGTTCTAAATATATGTATTCAAACATTTATTTGCCTTGACTCAGGATGTTCAACATTCCTTATTTCAGACAGTCAGTTTCATATTTGGGATAATGCATATGAATAAATCAATTTTTTTTCTTACCTTAAAAATTTGACTTTTTCCCTGTGGGCTGTTAGGCTCGCGGGGGCTGAAAATGCTTCATTTTATTGCGTCATTCTTGGCGCGGACTTTATTGGCGCAAAAATTTTTTTTTTCCCTCTGTTTCTGGCGTCATACGTGTCGCCGGAAGTTGCGTCATTTTTGACGTTCTTTTGCGCCAAAAGTGTCGGCGTTCCGGATGTGGCATCATTTTTGGCGCCAAAAGCATTTAGGCGCCAAATAATGTGGGCGTCATTTTTGGCGCTAAAAAAATATGGGCGTCACTATTGTCTCCACATTATTTAAGTCTCATTTTTTATTGCTTCTGGTTGCTAGAAGCTTGTTCACTGGCATTTTTTTCCCATTCCTGAAACTGTCATTTAAGGAATTTGATCAATTTTGCTTTATATGTTGTTTTTTCTATTACATATTGCAAGATGTCCCACTTTGAAACTGAGTCAGAAGATACTTCTGGAAAATCGCTGCCTGGGGCTGGAGCTACCAAAGTTAAGTGTATCTAGGATTACAGCTCATTCTACTAGGTCAGTTTCTACTTCCTAGGCGTTTAGGAATGAAGCTTCGGTTGTTCAGATTTGCAAAGCAGCAACTTGGTCTTCTTTGCATACTTTTACTAAATTCTACCATTTTGATGTGTTTTCTTCTTCTGAAGCAGTTTTTGGTAGAAAAGTACTTCAGGCAGCTGTTTCAGTTTGATTCTTCTGCTTATAATTTCAGTTTTTTTCATTATAAGTTTTAAACTTTGTTTGGGTGTGGATTATTTTCAGCGGAATTGGCTGTCTTTATTTTTTTTTTTTTTTTTTAAAAGGAGCTTTATTGAAAAAAGTAATGAAAACTTACATACATATAGTAGCATTAATTCTTAGCAATAGAACAATATAAGTAAGCATAATGACAATCCCTACCTCCAAGAGAGAGGTTTTTATATAGAAAGTCCAGAGTCTGATGAGCTATGTGCTCAACCTGTGGTTAGTACGGGAAAACTAAAGGTCCGGCTCCAATTTTTTTGTATCTTTTTCTTTTTTTCCGATAATATGGTTGTACATATATTACTTTTTGTCTGTCCAGAGTTCTAGGATAATGAGTACAACATGTGCTCCAGAGGAGCAGATTATCTATAAATAAATCATCTCATAGATATAAGACAATGTGATCTAATAATAATAACTTAGAACGATATATAACAGTAAAATAATAAGGACACACTACAGACAGTTAGTCAAAGCTCTATCTTGTTCACGTAATATAAAGATTGACCCGCAGCCTGCTAAGAACGCAGCGCTACAGTCATCTATTCCTCTATCTCGCCTCCTCCGGAGGGGGGGGCAATGGAGGGGAAGGGGCAAAGTGGGGGGGGAGGGGAGAAAGAGAAGAGGAGAAGAAGAAAGAAAGAAAGAGAGAGAGAAAAAAAAAAAAAAAGGGGGGTCTTTCTCTCAAGTCTCACATGGCAAGAATAACAGCTCTCCCAGTTTCAACAAGGGTCATCTTCATTTTGAGTACCATGTTTCCAAAGTTGGATCAACATTTCATAGGCATCTAGATTTCCGTTTCGGGAAAAATGGTATTTCTCCAGGCTCAGTAAGTTATTTACCCTTTGTCTCCACTCCGAGACTAAGGGAATCTTATTTGTCTTCCAGCTAGCTGGAATCAGGGTTTTAGCGCCCGTCAGCATTAGCATCAATAGGGTTCTTTTTGTGGGGTCTGGTATCCGAGTCGGAAAATGGAATAGCAGTGTTTCCATAGTTTTTGGAACCTCCATTTCCAAAATGGATTGGATATGGTCCCATATCTCTGTCCAAAAAGCTACCAACATTGGGTAGTCCCACCAGATGTGTGTGATGGAACCCGTTTCTCCACAACCCCTCCAACACTTGTCCGAGATGTTTGGGTAAATTTTTTTCAGTCGGGACGGTGTCAAGTACCAGCGGCTTAATAGCTTGTAATGTGACTCCTGTATGCGGGCAGAAACCGACACTCTCCTAGCGGCCCGGAAAATCTGTTGCCATTCTTGCTGGTCCAATTCCACACCCAGTTCCGAGTGCCATTGCCTAACATAAGTCGGGAGAACAACTTCTCCTCCAAGGAGGAGACTGTAGACTCTGGAGACCAGATGTCTAGGGGTATTGCTCTGGGTGCACAACCCCTCAAAGGTTGTCTGATCCCTGAGAAAGGATTGTTTATGTTTATGTGTTAGAATGTAATGACTGATTTGTAGGTACACAAACCACGGCATCTTGAAGGTGGGATCCACCTCTAGTAGCTCTTCTCTACTCTTCAAGCCCTTCCCTGTTATAAACTGTCCCACCCGATTATTATCGAATTGAGTCTGCTTTGATGGTATCTGCGCCTGTATCGGTATTGCCGGGTTCCCGAAAATCGGGGTAAGTGGAGAGCTTATTGTAGATATGTGTGAGTCTGTCTGTAAGGTTCTGTCCCACTCCTCCATCACCTCCCTCAACAATGGGTAACGATCTATTACCTCCGGCCTAGCTTTTTTGTCTATCCATGGGAGAGAGGCAAGGACCCCCGAGTTTAATATACTGGCATCTAATCTTATCCAATCTTTCTGGGGATTGTTGTGGCACCATTCTATTACTCTCTGGAGCAGGATAGCTCTTCTGTAAATTAGAAAGTCCACCCTCCGACCTGGGGAAATACATAGTCCTTCTGCTCACTCTAGGCCTAATATCCTTCCAGACATAATTCTCTATTAACCTCTGTAGCGAGGTGAGATAAGAATGCGGGAGAGGGATTGGCAGAGTCTGCAGTACGTATAGCACTCTGGGGAGAATATTCATTTTAATGACACTGATTCTTCCCAACCAAGAAATCATTTTGTGTCTCCATGCTGACAAATCATTAGATATATTTCTCTTAAGAATTGAATAATTTGCCTCAAAGGTTTCTGTTAAGTTGGCAGCAAGATTGACTCCAAGATACCTCATGGTTGAGGATTTTATAACAAAAGGACTATGTCTTTTAAGCCAAGCTTTGCTATCCGCTGTCAGGCTGATGTTTAATAGCTCAGACTTAGTATTATTAAGGAGAAAGTGAGAGACCTGCCCGTATGTGGAAAATTTGTTTAGTAGTGCAGGTATAGAGGTCTCGACATCAGTGATCGTAAATAACAAATCATCTGCATAAAGAATAATTTTGTATTCTTTATTTGTAGGGCTGATTCCCCTTATCTGAGTATAGGCCCTAATACTGCATGCCAGGGTCTCAATAAAAATGGCAAACAGCAAGGGGGACAGTGGGCACCCCTGCCTAGTGCCGTTCGTGATCTTAAAGGGGACTGAGAGTATGTTATTAACCTTTACTCTGGCATTTGGTTTTGAATATAGGGCGAAGATTAGTTCTAGGAATCTCTTACCAAATCCCATCTTTTCCATTGTACTTTTAAGAAATTGCCAGTTTACCCTATCAAACGCCTTTTCCGCGTCAGTTGATAATAGGGCAAGCGGAATGGCGTTATTTTTGGAATACTCTATCAGTTGCAGAACTTTCAAGGTATTATCCCTCGCCTCTCTCCCAGGGACAAACCCAGCCTGATCCGGTGAGACCAGCCCAGGGAGGATTGTATTGGCTCTATTTGCCAGGATTTTAGCCAGGATTTTAACATCTGTGTTTAATAACGATATAGGCCTATAATTCTGTGGTACGTCCACCGGTTTACCCGGCTTAGGCAGCACAGTAACATAAGCAGACAACATGGAAGCAGGCAAAGCCTCCTGGTCAGTGATACTGTTAAACAAATTTTGCATGTGGGGCATCAAGACTGGTAGGAATGTCTTGTAGTATTTTGCCCCGAACCCATCTGGGGCTGGGCTCTTCCCGTTTGGGAGAGCTGATATTGCAGTTTGTATCTCTTCTTGGGTAAGGGGTGAATCAAGGTATTCAGCCATTTCTGCTGTCAAGGTGGGTAATTGGATCCTTTCCAGATAGTTTGCTATCCGGAGTCGGTCTTGTCCGTTTTCAAGGGTGGGGGCAGTTGATGTCTTTAAATTATATAAGTGGTCGTAGTAGGAGCGGAAGATGGTTTTCTTCCTGTAGTAATTGATTAAATTCTGTCCTGGCTTGTGTTAGTTTAGTCAATAAAGTCGTGTCTGTCGGCAGCTTTTTATGTTGTTCTTCCAAAGTCATTATTTGCAAGAGGGTTTTATTATATTTTCCCCTGGACTGCTTGTTTAGCCTGCTCTTATGAGTTATAAAAAGGCCCCTGACAACGCTTTTGTGCACTTCCCACACTGTGGACAGGGATAGATCCTCAGTAAGGTTTATATTAAAGTATTCCGCCAATTTAGTATTTATATCTTCCATTACTATCGGGCAATTCAACAATGTGTCGTCTAACCGCCACATAAATGGCGTGGACGGGACATCAGGCCAGTCCATCACACAGATGACCGGAGCGTGGTCCGACCATGTGATGGGTGAGATGGAACTGTGGGACATGTATGCTATGCCCTGGGAGTCTGTGAAGAAGTAATCAATCCTTGAGTACTTCTTATGTGGACTGGAGTAAAATGTAAAGTCAGTTTCTGTTGGGTGTAGAGTGCGCCATACGTCATGTAATAAGTGCGTTTTCATGATGTTGTTGATATGCTTTAGAATATAATGAGAGACACTAGAGATCCCATTAGATGTGTCCAGTCTGGGGAGTAGTGGTGCATTAAAGTCACCTCCCAGAATCACAACTCCTTTAGCGAGTTCAAGTAGTTTATTAGAAAGTGTCTTAAAAAAATGTGTTGCATTGTATTCGGAGCATATACGTTAACTAGTGTCGCCTGCCTACCGTATAGCAACCCGACCACAATAATGTATCTGCCATCCTTGTCTCGGTCAACTGTCTGGACCTGGAAAGGTATTCTATGGTGTATAAGTATGCCTACTCCGTTATTTTTACTCGGCCCTGAAGCAAAGAATGCAGTGGGGTACCTGTGATTATTCCATTTAGGCTCTTTGCGCCTGGCAAAATGTGTCTCCTGCAAGAAGAACAGATCACCTTGTAGCCTGTGTAGCTCACGTGAGACTATGGAGCGCTTTCCAGGACTGTTCAGTCCTTTAACGTTGACCGTGATGAGTTTAACTGGGTGTACCTTCGGTTCCAAGCCCGGAGGAGCCATCTGAGAGAGAGGGAGAAGAAAAAAAAAAAAAAAAAAAGGGGGAGAGGGGGTAGAAAGAGAGAGAGGGAAGGTGTTGAGAGCAAGGAGCAAAGCGTGTAGTAGAGGTCAATAAGGAGCTAGTAAACAGTAAACAGTAATTAGAGCAGCTCTCTGTATTTGCCTAATACACCTTTGGCAATAATATTCTAACTATAGGCAATAACAATCTCAACACAATTTCACAGTAGTCTGCAGTGTTAACCATATAACAATATAATTCACTTAACTTAACTCTAAAGGGAATGTGCCTTTAGCTGGTTTTGTTTTTAGATATATAGAAGTAATGGGCTAATTTTTAGTTACATCTACTTAAAATATTAGTTGAACATATGAACCAAGGGGGTAGGGAGGGGGGAACATGGGAGGAGAGGGGAATCAATGCGCAGAGTGCACCTATATAGACAGGAATTACCATATAACCTTATTTGCTGTTTTAACACTTTAATACCCAGCTATGGTTAGCGACAATCTTACATGGGTATACCTTTGGGAATGAACTCTTATATACTAAGCAGAGATATTTCTCTAAGGTACTGTTAATTAGATAAGGCTGATTTCTACCACGCAAGTAAATAACATCAACAAGTGTTTTAAGCTTTCCCTCCCATGACCAGGTACCTGATCAGGCCCCCTGTTCTGATAGGGGTCTGCTGTTTTCTGCTTCAGCATACCTGTAAACTTAAAAGGGTTAGTGCATGATATTATGACAATACTCTTATTCCCGCTGCTGCGGCTCAGTCTGTGGCCTCTCCTGTTGCTGCAGATTATCAGGTATTGGTGCTGCAACACCCAATGCAGCACAAAAAGATTCAAGATCCTCTGCTGACCTGTATGTGGCTGTCTTTCCATTGCTGGAAGCCACTAAGCAAGTTGGGAAACCCCATCTATACTGAATGTTGTTATCCTGTAGTACAGTGGTGAGAAATTTCAATTCCCTGCGTTTTTGCAGGGTCGCAGGGCAAAGATCTGAGAACAACTGAAGTGTGATACCCACGTGCTGTATAGGGTGCTTATTTCTACTATGACGGAGGATCTCTTCCTTATCTTTAAAATTTAGTAGTCTGAGAATCACATCTCTAGGTGGTGCTTTCGCAGAGGGTTTCGGGCGAAGTGCCCTGTGGGCTCTTTCTATACTGACTTCTGGTGCCATGGGAGTACCCTTTATTACTCTGAACAAATCCTGCAGATAGCCTTGCAGTGCACTAGGACTCACACTCTCAGGAATGCCCCTGATGCGTAGATTATTCCGTCTCCCACGGTTATCTAGGTCTTCAATTCTGTCCAGCAGATTCTGGATCATATTAGTGTTATGTTGTACCTGTGGGATAACTTCTTTTAATTGGTCATTCATTGTGTCTTGTGAATGTTCTGTGACTCTTTGATTTAAGTCTGTAACATCTCTACGCAGCTCACCAAATAAATTTTTTATTTCACTAACTACTTCTTTAATATCCTGCTTAGATGAGAGGCTTTTTAAATCTTCTTTTGTGACAAACTGCGAGGATGGGGTGCTTTCATGAGGACTGTAATCTGTATCTGCTATCTTAGGGTCAGGTGCAGATAAGGCCTCCTCTGAGATCTGGGGATCATGGGCCTTAAGGTATTGATTTATGCTCCTAGACTTTGAGCCTTTATCACCTAGGCCTGACTTTTTGTGAGCCATGTTGCCAGATCAGGGTGTTTATTTCTTGCTGGCCTTTTATTTGTGTTTTAGACAAATGCACCTTGTTATGTGTGTTAGTTGTGTGCAGTTTTCAAACAGTCCAAAGAGCTGTCTTTACCCCCTTCTGGTTATCAGGTTCAATGAGGATTTATAGTTGTGCCTCTATTATTGGGTATTTGAACTATAGCTTTTTTATAGTTAGGTGCGTGTTCCCACTTCGCAATTATCCAATTTTACAATCTGTTCACCTCCTCCCTCTGAGATCAATGGTATCTTTCCCAAGCCACCTCGCTTACCGCTTGTTACTCTGAGCTGTCTGTACCTTACTGCAGGCTCTGCGGTTCTCTGCTGCTGTTTGGGGTGAGTCCGGTTTGCTCTGCTGTCACTGTTGTCTTTGCCGGAGGGGAATGCTGCGCCTCACCCCCGACGTCTCAGCGGTTCTTCCACGTGGGCTGTCGCTTGCTCTGACTGAGCGCAATGGAGGTCTCCTCTCGAGTTGCCTCAAGAAGCTTCCGGCAGGCCCGAATTTCACCCGCGATCGGCGAGCAGCCTCAAACACTTTGTTGT
Organism: Bombina bombina; assembly: GCF_027579735.1. Taxonomy (NCBI): domain Eukaryota; kingdom Metazoa; phylum Chordata; class Amphibia; order Anura; family Bombinatoridae; genus Bombina; species Bombina bombina. The sequence continues at coordinate 385,510,115 of NC_069505.1, forward strand.
CCTATGTGCAGTCCCCCGCACAGCTCGCCACTGAGGTCCGATTCTTTAATGCGCCACAACAGCAGGCAGCTTGGTTCCTGTCAGGTAAAGCCTCGCATCCAAAGACTCTGCCGCTCTCCGCTTCTGTTCAGGGCCCATGCATGTCAGTGAAGGGATAGTTGATTGTCCGTATGTGCAGGGTCAGGATGTTAACCCAAGCAGTGTTCTATGTCCCCCTGGTTCATAAGAGGTTCCTTATATAATAGTTAGTCCATTTGTGGTCTTTTAGTTAGCTAAAACCAGCTTTTGGCTCAGGAGCTCTACTCAGCTGCGGCCATTCTCCTGCACAGCCAGGCTCCGCCCCCTTGGCTGTCTTTATTTTATCCCTCCCTCTCTAGTGACTCTTGCGTAGAAGATCCACATCTTGGGTAGTCATTATCCCATACGTCACTAGCTCATGGACTCTTGCTAATTACATGAAAGAAAACATAATTTATGTAAGAACTTACCTGATAAATTCATTTCTTTCATATTAGCAAGAGTCCATGAGGCCCACCCTTTTTTGTGGTGGTTATGATTTTTTTGTATAAAGCACAATTATTCCAATTCCTTATATTTATGCTTCGCACTTTTTTCTTATCACCCCACTTCTTGGCTATTCGTTAAACTGATTTGTGGGTGTGGTGAGGGGTGTATTTATAGGCATTTTGAGGTTTGGGAAACTTTGCCCCTCCTGGTAGGAATGTATATCCCATACGTCACTAGCTCATGGACTCTTGCTAATATGAAAGAAATGAATTTATCAGGTAAGTTCTTACATAAATTATGTTATTTTGTAGTCACTTTCTGTTGCTTCCCTTTAGTTATCAATCTTTATTTACAAAAATAAATGTATTAAACAGTATAACAGTATTCTAATGAACAATAAAATGTATTATACCTATATTTAGTGCTTGTTTATTTATTTATTGTGTCTTGCAGCAGTGGCAGTGTAAGCGGTCTGACTCTTAAGCTCATGAAGACTTCTGTGATGGAGATGTTGGACACACTGTCAGATGATGACTATGTGACAGTTGCCTCTGTGAGTGAGAGATCCCTCCTCTAAATATATATAATCTCATCATACTTAATTTCCTATCGTCTTTTGTAAAACATGACATAAATCAGTTGTTTTTCAACCAAATTATCATAATCCACATATCCTGTGATTCTCTTAAACTAACTCACCCTGTGTGATCCTTGTTCCCCTCTCTCTTGGTTCCTAGTTCCATGACAAGGCTGAGCCCGTGTCCTGCTTCAAGCAACTGGTCCAGGCCAATGTGAGGAACAAGAAAGTAATTAAGGAAGCCGTGCAAGACATGGTGGCACGAGGAACAACTGACTACAAGGCTGGGTTTGAGTATGCGTTCAGCCAGTTACAGAATGTGAGTGGCACACGGTCAGGTATGGTGTGGGTGTGAGTGTTTGTACCGTGAAGATAGATGGTTGTCTTAGGACTCAGTCTGACCAGGAAGTGAAGAAGAGGCACCTGTTGGCTGACAGATGTTGCCAATCGGCTATCAGGAAAATAGACAATTTAAGAAGCCATCCAGCCGTAGCAGCCCCATAACTCAGTGGAAACATTAACTGTTTTTGTGAACAATGGCCACCTGTTGATTACCTGCCAGGACTGTTAAACACCATCTTTCCTGTTATGGGTCTGAATTATAAAGGTAAACATCAGAAGGAGCTGTAACAAAAGTCTATGTACAAAGTCCATTGATCTGCAGTTCTTTATAGCACAAAGTGACTCGGATCTAACTGTAACTCTCAAGCCCTCTGGCAGATGCCAGGGATGGCGGTTTTATGGCTGGGAAAATAACATATTCCATCAAATTTAAAGCGTGAAAGTGCTGTTTTTTTTATAGATTTATACAGAGAGATAGCTAATTAGACAGATAAACAGAGATATGCACATAGACAGGCAGGTAGATGCAGATAAAAGGATAGACAGACAGATGGACAGAAGGACGGATGGATGGATAGATAAGATAGATAGATTTGATAGATAGAAAGATAGATACAAATAGATAGATGTATACAGAAAGAAGAATAGATGGATACAGATTAGATAGATAGATTGGTTATGGATAGATAGATTAGATACAAATAGGTAGATGAATATAGGTAGATAGATAGATTATAGCTAGATTAGATACAATATATATAGATAGATAGATTAGATAGAAATAGATAGATGAATACCGGTAGATAGATTAGATACGGACAGATAGATAGATTAGATACGGATAGATTGATTAGAGATACAGATAGATTAGATACAATATATAGATGGATAGCTAAGTGGATGGATAGATACACATAGATAGATGGATACAGATAGAAGGATAAATAGATTAGATACAATAGATAGATAGATTGGTTATGGATAGATAGATTAGATACAAATAGATAGATGAATATAGGTAGATAGATTATAGCTAGATTAGATACGATATATGTAGATAAATAGATAGATAGATTAGATACAAATAGATAGATGAATATAGGTAGATAGATTAGATACGGATGGATAGATAGATTAGATACGGATAGATAGATAGATTAGAGATACAGATAGATTAGATACAATATATAGATGGATAGCTAAGTGAATGGATAGATAAAAAATAGATAGATGGATACAGATAGAAGGATAAATAGATTAGATACAATAGATAGATGGATAGGCGGACAAAGATTTTCAAGCAAAATGTAACAAAACCGACAAAACAAATGTAGTGGGATTTTTGGTTTGCTTCTTTCGGCATTAAGCAGACAAGGCATAGATGCAAATAAATATCTGTATAAGACAATATAAGACAACTATACAGTGAGGGGATAATTTAAGAGTCCATTCCTATTTTGCATCTTTAGCAGACATATTTGTTTATTATTCTCACAAGCTAAACCCGGATAAGTGCTGATCATGTAGTGTTTGGTGAATGAATAGTTATGCATTGGCAGAGCTGGTCTGCATTTCCTTTCCCAGACACGCAAATGAAGTTGTAGCATGCTAGAAGCAAGAATCATGTCATGGATATCAATTGTTTTTTGCATTGCTGTCCGGAATTTTAATTTCTTGGGGAATCTGTACCCTATAAAAGAGGTTTATTCTGATCTTGGTCCATGATCCCTCATGCGTGACTTTTAGCAGAAAGAGCTTAAAACTAAACCTTCCTTGTTGACAACAGACATGAAGGTTGAACTTGAAGAGTAAAATACAGACGTCAGGCTGGATGTGACCTTGAGGGTCCTGTTTCCCTGGAGACCGAACATGACTAGCGAGGACGAGCATCAGTAGCTTCAACGGACACTGGACATGTCATGTCCTATGTACGAGACAGTTACTTGTGTACAGACTGAATATCCTTGAAAGATACAAAACTAGGGCTGTTTTTTTGTCTGGAGAGCCTTGAGTTTGTGTGTAGGCTCCCCGAATTATTCAGAATATAGCGCATTGGCTTATTCAGAGCTGGTAAAGCAATATTTAGCTGACCAGAAATCAGAAAAAAACTCTCCAGTATCTGCCATATATATATATATATATATATATATATATATATATATATATATATATATATATATATAAATATATATTTTTTTTTTAAAGATTGTTAAAAAAATAAAGCAAATATATATATATATATGTTTGCAATTTCACCTTAATAAAACTTAAAGGGACAGTCTACTCCAGAATTGTTATTGTTTAAAAAGATAGATAATCCCTTTATTACCCATTCCACAGTTTTTCATAACTAACACTGTTATATTAATACGCTTTTTAATTCTGATTACCTTGTGTCTAAGCCTCTGCAGACTGCCCCCTTATCTCAGTTCTTTTGACAGACATCCATTTTAGCCAATCAGTGCTGACTCCTAAATGACTTCATGGGATTGAGTACAGTTATCTATATGCCACACTTGAACTAGTGCTGTCTAGTTGTAAAGAACTGTAAAGCGGCACATATATGAGTGTTCTCATTGGCTCAATCAACATGTTCAGCTAGCTCTTAGTAGTGTATCACTGCTCCTTCAACAAAGGATGTAAAGAGAATTAAGCAAAATTTGATAATATAAGTAAATTGGAGAGTTATTTAGAATTATATGAAATCATGAAAAAAACATTTTTGTTTTCATGTCCCTTTAAGGGTGACCTCTTTTCACATTCAATGTTCCTGGTATAAAGAGTGATATGGTATAAACAGATAAACCAATTCCCTGAATGGTCCCCAAGTATTAAAGGGACAAAATACTCATATGCTCTTGAAAGTGATGCAGCATAACTGTAAAAAGCTGACAAGATAATATCACCTGAGAATCTCTATGTAACATAGGAAGATATTTTACCTCAAAATTTCTTCAGCTCTTCAGAGTAAGTGCTGTGTAAACAGTTATACTTCAGCTGCTACCCCACTGCAAGAGGGAAAAAAACAACAGCCAATCAGCATCAGCAGTGCTGAGATCATGCTTTGCCTTTTGCTGTGATCTCATAGGATATCACTGAAATCTCATGATTTCATAGAACTTAATCTGAATAGGAAAATATCATGATTCTGCCTGCACATGCAAGATGCACACTCCCTAGCAAGTCCTGGGACTAGCATTCTGATTGGCTGCTTAAAGTCTCTTTACAATGGGGTGTAAATACTTAGAAATTTTGAGGTAAAATCCTCTTCCTTTTTTTATATAGAGATGTTCAGGTGATATTTTCTAGTCAGCTTTTTACAGCTATACAGCATCACTTTAATTTGCTTCAACATTTGGGTATAATGTGCCTTTGATGCAATAATACCACTTCTTACAAGCTTCTCTTTTCTAGAGAAAACAGACTCAATTTAGCTAACATCCTTAATAACTTAAACATCTCATTCCCTTTTTTAAGGCTGCCATTTCTTTTTTGATATGTGGTGCCCAACACCGCACTCCATACTCAAGATGAGGTTGTACTAGATATATTCCCCCTTGCATATTGTTTGCCTTTGTAGCTAGACTTGGACATTGTGCGTTTTCTTCATGAACCCCTAAATCATTTTCCTTCCTTGATCCCCCAAGTATTGTCCCATTTAAAGAGATATAAATTACTTTAAAGGGACATAAAGCCCAATATTTTTCTTTCATGAGTCAGATAGAACATGATATTTTAAACACCTTTCTAATTTAATTCTAGTATCAAATTTTCTTCGTTCTCTTGGTATCTTTTGTTGAAATGGAGGGTTGTCACCTCAGGAGCGTGCCCTTATCTGGAGTTTGGCAAGAATGGTATCCATTTGCAAGAGCACTAGATGGCAGCTCTATTTTCCAACATGTAGTGCTCCAGATGTCTACCTAGGTATCTCTTCAATCAAGAATACCATAACGAAGCAAATTTGATAATAGAAGTAAATTTGATTATTTTTTTTTTTAATTGTATGTTCTGACTGAATCACAAAAGAAAATCTTTGGGGTTCATATCCCTTTAACTGAAATGCATAGTAGTCCCTTTCAAAATTGACTACAAGCATTTTTTCCAGTACACTTAATTTTGCAAAAGCCTTTCTGAGAAAAGTTATCTCATAAAAGCAAGGTTTGTCTCATAAATTGTTATTCTTGGACCTATTTCACCTGAACCTCAATGTTTATTTATTTTGAAACGTGAAGTAAAATCTATTTAAATTGATTTTGAAACTAATACTGACATATCAGGGATGCACTTGCTACCATTGCTGATTGGCTGATAGGCATGTTTTACTAATACTCATTGGCTGAAATGTACTTGCATTAGTAGAAAGTGTCTATCAACCAATGAACATTGGCAGAAAGTGCAGAACTGATACGGACATATTTGAATAACAATATTTACAGCGTTTACTTCCAAGCAATAATAGTAATAATATCATCAAATTTCAATGCTGCTGTTTAATGTGGATGACCAAACATTTTTTGTGTACAGTGTCCCTTTAAGTTTCCTTAAACTACTGAAATATGCTTTTCTATGTTACTAGTCTTAGTTGGACCCTGCAACATTATTATTGGTAACTAATAAAATCCTGCTATGATCACTGCTACCTAAAAGGTTCTCTTACATCTTTGATATTATTTACGTGAGTCTTGAGACTACTAGATGCTGGATATCATTATTCCTAATTGTCTTTTCAGTTAATTGTGTCATCTAACTATCTTTTAGTTTACTCACAAACCTGTCCCCTTTAGCTGTGGTGCTGTTTTAATTGAACCAATCTATTTAAGGGTAATTAAAATCCCCATAATTACAAACTTAGCCTGATTTGCAGACGTCCATCCTTGTAATAGCAGTTGAGTGTCCTCAAAAAACATGATCATACCAAGTAATTTGGGGTATTTTTAATCTCCACTACTTACTGGAACCCACAATACCTCTATGTAATTAGGCTTTAAGGCACAGTCAACTAAAAAATGTTTTATTGTTTAAAAAGATAGATAATCCCTTTATTACCCATTCCCTAGTTTTGCACAACCAACACGGTTATATCAATATACTTTTTACCTCTGTGATTACCTTGTATCTAAGCATCTTCTGACAGCCCCCTGATCATATGACTATTTATTATCTATTGACTTGCATTTTAGCCAATTAGTGCTGTGTTGGGCACAACCCACGGGCGTGAGCACAATGTTATCTATAGGCTCACATGAACTAGCAGTCCCCTGTTGTGAAAAGCTAATAAATATCATGTGATGGCTGTCTGTAGTGGCTTAGAAACAGGCAGAAATTTAGAGATTTAATGGTTATAAAGTATATTAATATAATAATGTTGGTTGTGCAAAGCTGGGGAATGGATAGTAAAGATGTTATCTATCTTTTTAAACAATAACCATTTTTGTGTTGACTGTCCCTTTAAAGGTACATGGAACCCAAGATTTTTCTTTCATGATTCAGATAGAGCATACAATTAAAAAAAAAATATTCTAATTTACTTCTATTATCAATTTTGCTTTGTTCTCTAGATATCCTATATTGAAGGAGCAACACTGCTCTAACACATTAAGGGCTAGATTACAAGTTGAGCGCGAAAAATATCGCTTCCACGAAAGCAATATTTGTGCTTAACTTAGTAATACCAAATGTGCGCTGGTATTACAAGTGAGGTTAGCATTGCACAGAAGCATTGCGCTCACAAGAGTGCGCTTCCATAGGCTCCAAAATTAACCAGAGATCTGTAATGGCTGGTTATTTATCTCACGCCTGTAAAACTGTGAACTTGCCGTTTGCAGGCGCGCGATCAATTAGTGCTCCACTTGTAATCTAGCCCCATTTAAGCCAATAACAAGAGGCATATATGTGCCGCCACCAATCAGCAGTTAGCTTCCAGTAGTTCTTTTCTGCTCCTGAGCCTACCTATGTATTCTTTTCAACAAAGGATAGCAAGAGAACAAAAGTTGTTTAAAATTACATGCTCTATGTGGATCATGTGGTTTCATATCCCTTTAACATTTCTAAATTCTTCCTCCTCACATATTACTCGAATCCCCCTTAACCCAACTCGTGTCTGAGTTCTTCTGATATGGAGTTGTTCAGGGGACAATAAACTGGAACTTCACATATACAGGAGTATGAATATAATCATAAATATATAAGTATGATTGGCTTTTTCATATTGTTTTTAGATGCAAAGGGACATAACACATTCCTGTGTCTCCAGTAGGATTGTCACGACGGCCATGTTTTCCTGGACACTTATGAGTCACACATGTTGCAGGGTGTTTAGGGAGGAACATGTATAGTGCTCTCCGGGGTCACTATTTGTGTGCTGTTTAGGTGCACAATAAATGTTGTCCTCTACACACCCTGCAGCATGTGTAACCGTCCAGGAAAACATGGCAGCGGTGGCAATTCCAGTCTCCAGGCACATCTCAGTGACTTAAATTTTCAGAAATTATAACCGGTAACCAGAGAGCTGGTCAGACGTGCAAGGAAGAATGTTATGAGTAATCAGACACCACAAGTCTGCAATGCCATCAGTGGTTTATTGAGACAAATTAGCTGCAGATATTCAGCAGCTTACAGATAGCAACATATTCCCATAATTCATCTGGCTAAACAAAACTTCCATAAAACTGATGTTACCGGGAATGGCTTATGCCTGGTAAGTTTGGTGAACCCCAAAGTGATATTGTTTGTATAATATAGTAATATAATAAACATACACATAAATACATAATACATGCTATCCTAGAAATTGCTAGCATTATTAAAGGGACACGGAACCCACATTTTTTCTTTCATGATCCAGATAGAACCTACTATTTTAACTCCTTAACCCCCTGTATGTTCGTGATCTACATCTGAGGAAGAGACCTCTGAGGTCTTGAAAGCTTATGGAATAAAAAAAACCTTGTTGGTCCAGTAAAAGGTATCACAATCTACTAAAGAAACATTCGCTGTGGGACCAATACGGCAAAAGGTCATTTTCTGCTTGGATTTTACTTTCCACAGAGAACTCAACTCTTCCTGCATTTCAAACACTACAAACACATAAAAGATGGTTCTTTCATACCTAAGGGCTCCAGCTATATGCACCTTTGGAAACATATACTGTAATTCTTATTTTGTATGTTCAAAACACATTATTAGTATTTTTTTAGGACTTTACCTCCAAATGAGGCTCTTTTTAGGACCCATCAAATTCAAATATTTATTTCCCTAGGAGTTGAAACATAAAAGAAAATTAACATTTCTTGATTAAATTAACAGGAACAAAACAGGTTTAAACATAAAAAGCCAGGCCCTACTGATGACTTTGTGGGCAGAATCAGAATATATGGGTGATACAAATTTCACAGCAGCATTCGCTTGCCAAATTTGTTTTCCATGGATTCCCTATATTGGTCCCCATTCCATTTGGGTTTCATTTCTCTTTAATTAGCTGTCAGATTTTACTTTCATTTTGCATCTGTGAAATCTCCAGAGAAAAAAAACATTGAAAAGCCTGCCATCTTTTTTCTTTTTCATGTGTTTAACTAGATTGTGCTCATATCTTTTTACTAATTTGAGTAGTTTCACACATTTTAATTGTGGCTCCTCAGAGGCGTTGGAATGGCTTAAAAAAAAGCAAGCCCAAAAAAAAAGCTTCATTACAATGCTTTTTCACTACCGCTGCTATTACGAGTCTTGCTGGTATATCTTTCTGCAAACTTTTTTGGCCTTAACGCAACGTAACTACCGCAGCTTTCAAAAAGTCCTTTAACAAAGTACACTAACACCCATAAACTACCTATTAACCCCTAAACCGAGGCCCTCCCGCATCGCAAACACTAAAATACAATTATTAACCCCTAATCTGCCGCTCCCGACATCGCCACCACTATAATAAACATATTAACCCCTAAACCGCTGTACTCCTGCATCACAAACACTAGTTAAATATTATTAACCCCTAACCTGCTGTCTCTAACATCGCCACAGCCTACATTACTGTTATTAACCCCTAATCTGCTGCCCCAAAATCGCAGCCACTATACTAAAGTTATTAACCCCTAAATCTAACCCTAACACCCACTAACTTTAACATAATTAAAATAAATCTAAATAAAAATTACAATTAATACCTAAATAATTCCTATTTAAAACTAAATACTTACCTATAAAATAAAACCTACGCTAGCTACAATATAACTAATAGTTACATTGTATCTATCTTAGGTTTTATTTTTAACAAACTTCAGGTAAGTTTGTATTTATTTTAACTAGGTAGACTAGTTAGTAAATAGTTATTAACTATGTACTAACTACCTAGTTAAAATAAATACAAACTTAGCTGTAAAATAAAACCTAACCTGTCTTACACTAACACCTAACCTTACACTACAATTAAATCAATTACATTAATTAAATACAATTAACTAAATTACACAAAATAAAAAAGAAATGATCAAATATTTAAACTAATTACACCTAATCTAATAGCCCTATCAAAATAAAAAAGCCCCCCCAAAATAAAAAAAAAACCCTAGCCTAAACTAAACTGCCAATAGCCCTTAAAAGGGCCTTTTGCGGGGCATGGCCCCAAATAAATCAGCTTCTTTTACCTGTAAAAAAAATGCAAACAACCCCCCAACAGTAAAACCCACCACCCACACAACCAAACCCCCCAAATAAAATCCTATCTAAAAAAAACTAAGCTCCCCATTGCCCTGAAAAGGGCATTTGGATGGGCATTGCCTTTAGAAGAGCATTTAGCTCTTTTTCAGCCCAAACCCTAAGCTAAAAATAAAACCCACTCAATAAACCCTTAAAAAAACCTAACACTAACCCCCGAAGATCCACTTACAGTTTTTGAAGACCCGACATCCATCCTCATCCATCCGGGAGAAGTCTTCATCCAAGCGGCAAGAAGTCCTCAACGAATCCAGGAGAAGTCTTCATCCAAGCGGCAAGAAGTGGACCTCCAGGCGGGCAGAAGTCTTTATCCAGATGGCATCTTCTATCTTCATGCTTCCAACGCGGAGCGGCTCCATCTTCAAGATATTCGGCGCGGAGCATCCTCTTCTTTCGACGGCTACTGAAGAATGAAGGTTCCTTTAAGGGACGTCATCCAAGATGGCGTCACTTGAATTCCGATTGGCTGATAGAATTCTATCAGCCAATCGGAATTAAAGTTGGAAAAATCCTATTGGCTGATGCAATCAGCCAATAGGATTGAACTCGCATTCTATTGGCTGTTCCAATCAGATGATTGCATAAGCCAATAGGATTTTTCAACTTTAATTCCGATTGGCTGATTCTGATTTTATTAGCCAATCGGAATTCAAGGGACGCCATCTTAGATGACGTCCCTTACAGGAACCTTCATTCTTCAGTAGCCGTCGAAAGAAGAGGATGTCTTGAAGATGGAGCCGCTCTGCGTCGGAAGGATGAAGATAGAAGATGCCGTCTGGATGAAGACTTCTGCCCGCCTGGAGGACCACTTCTTGCCGCTTGGATGAAGACTTCTTCCAGCTTCATTGAGGACTTCTGCCCGCTTGGATGAAGACTTCTCCCGGCTTGATGAGGATGGATGTCCGGTCTTCAAAAACTGTAAGTGGATCTTCTGGGATTAGTGCCTATTTTTTTTAAGGGTTTATTGGGTGGGTTTTATTTTTAGATTGGGAACTTTGGGCAATGGAAAAGAGCTTAGGTTTTTTAGATAGGATTTTATTTGGGGGGGTTTGGTTGTGCGGGTGGTGGGTTTTACTGTTGGGGGGTTGTTTGTATTTTTTTTTTACAGGTAAAAGAGCTGATTTCTTTGGGGCAATGCCCCGCTAAAGGCCCTTTTAAGAGCTATTGGCAGCTTAGTTTAGGCTAGTGTTTTTTATATTTTGGGGGGAGGGGGCTTTTTTATTTTGATAGGGCTATTAGATTAGGTGTAATTAGTTTACATATTTGATCATTTCTTTCTTTTTTATTTTGTGTAATTTAGTTAATTGTATTTAATTAATGTAATTGATTTAATTGTAGTGTAATGTTAGGTGTTAGTGTAAGACAGCTTATGTTTTATTTTACAGGTAAATTTGTATTTATTTTAACTAGGTAGTTAGTAAATAGTTAATAACTATTTACTAACTAGTCTACCTAGTTAAAATAAATACAAACTTAGCTGTGAAATAAAAATAAAACCTAAGATAGCTACAATGTAACTATTAGTTATATTGTAGCTAGATTAGGGTTTATTTTACAGGTAAGTATTTAGTTTTAAAAACAAATAATTTAGGTATTAATTGTAATTTTTATTTGGAATTTTTGTAATTATGTTAAAGTTAGTGGGTGTTAGGATTAGGGTTACGTTAGGGTTAGGTTTAGGGGTTAATAAATTTAGTATAGTGGAGGCAATGTTGGGGGCGGCAAATTAGGGGTTAATAAGTGTAGTTATGTGGCGGCAATGTCGGGGCGGCAAATTAGGGGTTAATAAGTGTAGGTATGTGGCGGCAATGTCGGGGGCGGCAGATTAGGGATTAATAACTGTAATGTAGGTGGCGGCGACATTGGGGACGGCATATTAGGGGTTAATAACTTAATGAAGGTGTCGGCGGTGCGGCAGATTAGGGATTAATAAGTATAATGTAGGCGTCGGCGATGTCGGGGGCGGCAGATTAGGGGTGTTTAGACTCAGGGTTTATGTTAGGGTGTTAGGTGTAAACATAACTTTTCTTTCCCCATAGGAATCAATGGGGCTGTGTTACGGAGATTTACACTCCTTTATTGCAGGTGTTACCCTTTTTTTTAGCCGGCTCTCCCCATTGATGTCTATGGGGAAATCGTGCACGAGCACGTAAAACCAGCTCAAAGCAGCGCTGGTATTTGTGTGCGGTATGGAGCTCAACGCTGCCATATTGCCTGCTAACGCCGGGTTTTTGCAAACCTGTAATTGCAGCGCTATAGGGACGTGAGCGGTGGAAATAACTTGCAAGTTAGTACCGAGCCGCTCATAACGCAAAACTCGTAATCTAGCCATTTGCTCCTTAAAGCAGTAAGATGAAAATGAACCAACATGAAGGCAGTCTGAGGAAGGGCCATAGAGCATTGATATAAGAGAGAAAGGTCTTGAGATGTGGGGTGATTGTTGGTGTTACCATTGAAGCAATCAGTAGCCTACAGAATAAGTGACTGGGGTACATGGTAATATAGAAAGAAAGGCTAAAGAAACGGCTTCTGCTTTATTATTTATCGCTCTTTCTCTGTTACAGACAAACGTCACACGTGCTAACTGCAACAAGATGATTATGATGTTCACAGACGGTGGAGAGGATCGTGTTCAGGATGTTTTCGAAAAATACAACTGGCCAAACAAAACTGTGAGTTCATTGTTTTATAATGGGGGTTGGGGGATACTATGAGGGCTGTTTGCTGGGAGTGAAAATAAACTGGAAGAAGTGGGTCTGTGTATTATTATCCAATACATACTGTTTTCTACGAGTGTGTTATTCACATTGCACAGTGACCAAAGTAGAAATCAAGAACAAAGCTGAAAACATGTTCAACTGACCAATACTCAAGAACAAAGATGAAGACACATTCTACTGGCCAATACTCAAGAACAAAGATGAAGACACATTCTACTGGCCAATACTCAAGAACAAAGATGAAGACACATTCTACTGGCCAATACTCAAGAACAAAGATGAAGACACATTCTACTGGCCAATACTCAAGAAGAAAGATGAAGACACATTCTACTGGCCAATACCCACTTGTGAGATGACTCCAAGTCTTAATCATCTTCCCAGTCTACTCAAGAATTTGCTGGCTCTAGATTATAAATGTTTTATCACAAGAGGAAGGAATACAGGAAGCCAAATAGACGTTATATTTCGTTGGCAGAAATGGAGATTCAGGAAGCCAGAAATGGAAGGGAACATAGATAAGTCAAGGGTAGCTTATCAGAAAGAATGAATCCTAGTAACAGGAAAAGGAAGATCTCATTGGCATTTCAGAGCACTCAATGGTCCCTCAGTTTACCATAATCGTGCCACTGCGCTTAAAGGGATGTCAATGTATTTATTACTTCCTTGATATTTATATTTTATTTAACAAACTGTTTCTTTTTCAACTTACTGTGTAAGGCTGTACCCTGGGCTTTTTTTTATATAATTCGTGAGTTATTACTTTATGGATTAGAGAGTGGCTACAGAATTTATTTCCAGAGTTGAGAATCCTTAAAGGGATACTGAACCCAAATGTTTCCTTTTTATGATTCAGATCGAGCATGCAATGTTAAGCAACTATTATCATGTCTTCTTCATTCTCTTGCTATCTTTATTTTAAAAGCAGTAATGTAAGCTTATGAGCCAGCCCATCTTTGGTTCAGCACCTTTGTAGCGCTTGCTGATTGGTGGATAAAATGTAGCCACCAATCAGCAAGTGCTACCAAGGGTGCTGAACCAAAAATAGGCCAGCTCCTAACCTCACATTTTTCCTTTTTTTCAAATAATGATACAAAGAGGACAAGACAAATTGATAATTGGAGTAAATTAGAAAGTCGCTTATTAAAATTGCATGCTCTACCTGAATCTTGAAAGAAAAAAATTGGGTTCAGTATCTCTTTAAAGGAACATTAAAAATATATTTTATGTATTCACTAGAAATTATTTACTGCACTGAAAAATATGCATGCTAAATACATTTTTTTAAAAGCCTTTTAAGCTATGATTTGTAATATTTATTCTACTGCAGACCTGGGGAACTTTACTTGAATGTTGTTTATCATATTTCCTTTAAAGTATACATTTGAGGAAAGATATAAAAATGTGCTCTTGCATACATTATCCAATTATTTTGCAGCATAATAGTTCCACGGTTCTACATTCCACTGAGTGCACTCCAGTCTCTCAATGGATAGTAGATATACTATAAATTCCAGAGTTAAATTACAGGAAAACCAGGCAAAATAAATAATGTATGTGTGTGTATGTGTATCTCTCTCTCTCTCTCTCTCTCTCTCTATCTCTCTCATATATATATATATATATATATATATATATAAAAAGCACTCACATGATACATATCATTAAGTGTATAATTATCTCGCATCTCTCGGTCTTCGCAATCAGCCGCTTGTATCCAGGAATTGATTTGCATGGGAAAAAGGATTCAGCTAAGGTTGCTTCCCAGACACAACTGATAAGGCTGATAAGACTGAGCCTTTAAGCACACGCCCCCCTCGCATAACAAATAAGGATTATCTGTGCAATGCAATTATTCTTTCATACAATACAAGGGATTGAAGCAGTGATATAAAGATTTCAGTAGTTACACACTGCACACTGTACTGATTTTATCCTGAACAAATTCATTAGTGAATTAATTAAAGGGATATGAAAGCCAAAATTAAACGTTCATGGTTCAGACAGAACATGCCATTTTAAGACACTTTTCTATTTACTTCTATTATCAAATTTACTTTTCTTCTCTTGCTATTCTTTGTTGAAAATCATATTTAGGTAGGCTCAGGAGCTGCAATCCACTACTGGGAGCTAGCTGCTGACTAGTGGATACACATATATGCCTCTTGTAAATGGCTCACCTGATATGTTCAGCTAGCTCACGTATACTCCTCCATCCACAAGAACATCTAATGTTTAGTGTGTGACTTCACTAAGTGTCGCTGGAGGAAAGCTCGCAATAGAGTGAGCAATCAATGTTTACCACAAAATGCATATGTACACAAGATACACACCGAAACCACAACACACTGGTACATATGTACACAATACACAGACACCAAGACCACAATGCACTGGCACATATGTACACAATACACAGACGCCAAGACCACAATGCACTGGCACATATGTACACAAGATACACACCGAAACCACAACACACTGGCACATATGTACACAAGATACACACACACACTGAAACCACAACACACTGGAACATATTCACACAATACACAGACACCAAGACCACAATACACTGGCACATATGTACACAATATACACACACACTGAAACCACAACACACTGGAACATATGCATACAATACACAGACACCAAGACCACAATACACTGGCACATATGTACAAAACATACACACCGAAACCACAATACACTGGCACATATGTTCACAAGATACACACACCAAGACCACAATACACTGGCACATATGTACACAAGCTACACATAGCTAAACCACAATACACTGGCACATATGTACACAAGATACAGACATCAAGACTACAATACACAAGATACACACCAAGACTATAATACACTGGCACATATGTACACAAGTTACACACACCGAAACCACAATACACTGGCATATATGTACACAAGTTACACACACCGAAACCACAATACACTGGCATATATGTACACAAGATACACACACCAAGACCACAGTACACTGGCACATATGTTTACAAGATACACACCGAGACTGCAATACACTGGCACATATGTACACAAGACACAAACACCGAGACCACAATACACTGGCACATATGTACACAAGATACACACACCAAGACCACAGTACACTGGCACATATGTACACAAGATACACTCACCAAAACCACAATAAACTGGCACATATGTACACACGATACACACAGCAAGACTACAATACACTGGCACATATGTACACACGATACACACAGCAAGACTACAATACACTGGCACATATGTACACACGATACACACAGCAAGACTACAATACACTGGCACATAGGTACACACGATACACACAGCAAGACTACAATACACTGGCACATATGTACACACGATACACACAGCAAGACTACAATACACTGGCACATATGTACCCACGATACACACAGCAAGACTACAATACACTGGCACATAGGTACACACGATACACACAGCAAGACTACAATACACTGGCACATATGTACACACGATACACACAGCAAGACTACAATACACTGGCACATATGTACACACAATACACACACCAAGACTACAATACACTGGCACATGTGTACACAAGATACACACACCAAGACTACAATACACTGGCACATGTGTACACAAGATACACACACCAAGACTACAATACACTGGCACATGTGTACACAAGATACACACACCAAGACTACAATACACTGGCACATGTGTACACAAGATACACACACCAAGACTACAATACACTGGCACATGTGTTCACAAGATACACACACCAAGACTACAATACACTGGCACATGTGTACACAAGATACACACACCAAGACCACAATACACTGGCACATACGTACACAAGATACACACACCAAGACCATAGTACACTGGCACATACGTACACAAGATACACACACCAAGACCATAGTACACTGGCACATACGTACAAAAGATACACACACACTGAAACCACAATACACTGGCACATATGTACACAAGATACACACACAGAAACCACAATGCACTGGTACATATGTACACACGATACACACACACACA
This sequence comes from Bombina bombina, assembly GCF_027579735.1. Taxonomy (NCBI): domain Eukaryota; kingdom Metazoa; phylum Chordata; class Amphibia; order Anura; family Bombinatoridae; genus Bombina; species Bombina bombina. The sequence goes on from NC_069505.1 coordinate 385,527,047, forward strand.
CCGAGACCACAATACACTGGCACATATGTACACAAGATACACACAGAGACCACAATACACTGACACATATGTACACAAGATACACACAGAGACCACAATACACTGACACATATGTACACAAGATACAGTCACCAAGACCATAGTACACTGGCACATATGTACACAAGATACACACACCGAGACTACAATAAAATGGCATATATGTACACAAGATACACACACCAAGACCATAGTACACTGGCACATATGTACACAAGATACACACACACACCGAGACTACAATTAACTGGCATATATGTACACAAGATACACTCACCAAGACCACAATACACTGGCACATATGTACACAAGCTACACACAGCTAAACCACAATACACTGGCACATATGTACACAAGATGCACACACACCGAGACTACAATAAACTGGCATATATGTACACAAAATACACACACCAAGACCACAATAAACTGGCACATATGTACACAAGATACACACACCGAGACTACAATAAACTGGCATATATGTACACAAAATACACACACCAAGACCACAATAAACTGGCACATATGTACACAAGTTACACACACCAAGACCACAATACACTGGCACATATGTACACACGATACACACACCGAGACTACAATACACTGGCACATATGTACACACTATACACACACCAAGACCACAATACACTGGCACATATGTACACAAGATACAAGCACACAGACCACAATACACTGGCACATATGTACACAAGATACACACACAGAGACTACAATTAACTGGCACATGTGTACACAAGATACACACACCAAGACTACAATTAACTGGCACATGTGTACACAAGATACACACACCAAGACCACAATACACTGGCACATATGTACACAAGATACACGAACACAGACCACAATACACTTGCACATATGTACACAAGATACACACACAGAGACTACAATTAACTGGCACATATGTACACAAGATACACACACAGAGACTACAATTAACTGGCACATGTGTACACAAGATACACACACCAAGACTACAATTAACTGGCACATGTGTACACAAGATACACACACCAAGACTACAATTAACTGGCAAATATGTAAACAAGATACACACACCAAGACTACAATTAACTGGCACATATGTACACAAGATACACACACCAAGACTACAATTAACTGGCACATGTGTACACAAGATACACACACCAAGACTACAATTAACTGGCAAATATGTAAACAAGATACACACACCAAGACTACAATTAACTGGCACATGTGTACACAAGATACACACACCAAGACTACAATTAACTGGCACATGTGTACACAAGATACACACACCAAGAACACAATGCACTGGCACATATGTACACACGATACACACACCAAGAACACAATGCACTGGCACATATGTACACAAGATGCACGCACCAAGACCACAATACACTGGCACATACATACACACGATACACACACCAAGACCACAGTACACTGGCACATATGTACACAAGATACACACACCAAGACCACAATACACTGGCACATATGTACACACAATACACACACCAAGACCACAATACACTGGCACATATGTACTCAAGATACACACACCAAGACCATAGTACACTGGCACATACGTACACACAATACACACACCAAGACCACAATACACTGGCACATATGTACATAAGATATACACACCAAGACCACAATATATTGGATCAGCAGCAGTTCCTGCTTGGGACCAGCAGGGCTTTTTTTATCTAGAGTGGTACTTGAGGGGATTGTACATACAGCATTAAAGGGTGGCTAGTTGTAAAAAAATGTTCTAGAGAATGTAATTTTTAGACTATAATTGCTCTTTAAGGTGTCAGAAGCTATGAAGCAACAACATTTATAACAGGGCTAAGACTGGGTTTGGGTCCAATGCTGACCCTGTGGCGGATATTTAATTACCAGCTGCAAGTATCAGAGCATCACTTACATCAGTTACAAAAGGATCCTCTGGAAGTTTTTTTTATAGTGAATGGATTGGACGCATATGTGACATATCTCGTTGTTGAGGTCAGATCCGTTATTGAATCGCATCACAACACTGCAACTAAATGAAAATGTATTTCTGAATGTGTCAGTGTCTGAATATGGATATTTCACACTGTGATACTTTCTTTACCTCTGTTCTCAGGTTCGTGTTTTTACATTCTCAGTCGGACAACATAATTATGATGTGACACCTTTGCAGTGGATGGCCTGTGCCAATAAAGGTGAGACAGTATTTGTGTGCTTTTATATGAGTGTGTATGTGTGAGTGTGTACATGTGTGTGCGCATGTATCTGTGTGTGTGTGCATGCCTCAGTATGTACGTGTGTGTGTGAGCATGTATGTGTGTGTTTATGCGTGAGTGTGTATGAAGGTGTCTGTGTGTGTGCATGTGTGAGTATGTGTGTGTATGTGTAAGCATGTATGTGTGTGTCTGTGAGCATGTATGTGTATGTACTGTGTATGTGTGTGTTTATGTGTGAGTGTGTGAGGGTGTCTGTGTGTGCATGTGTGTGTATGTGTAATCATGTATGTGTGTGTCTGTGTGTGTGAGCATGTATGTGTATGTACTGTGTATATGTGTGTTTATGTGTGAGTGTGCGTGTGTATGAGGGTGTATGTGTGTGTTTATGCGTGAGTGTGCGTGTGTATGAGGGTGTGTCTGTGTGTGTTTATGCGTGAGTGTGTGTGTGTATGAGGGTGTGTCTATGTGTGTTTATGTGTGTGAGCATATATGTATGTTTTACTTGCCTATAATTTTTGCAGTTCCTGTTATTTATGTAGTTTGAGCAGTTTTACTACTTCAAGTGGCACCTTTTCTAATGGATTGGAATGATAGAGAAACAAGCAAAAAAAAAAGAAAAATCCCTTGAGCTGCCATACAGTGTTTTCACAGGGACTCCAGAGGATTGGAATGGGCGAGGGGGTACTGGCAGACTGGAAAGGAATTTTTGGGGGTATATCTGAAGTTTTACAGCCCTCAGTGTATTCTGTAAGCATTTTACCTCAGCACTCACTGATCTATTTGCTGGTGAGTTTTTTCTAACAATAAGTTAAATATTTGTTAAACGGGAACCAGATACTGCCATGCCCCCTGTCAGATTCTGCCTCCATTTATTAAGCTCTCAGTGAGCAAGGTTCCCACCTAGGAAACCTGCCCGCTAGAGTTCAGGGTGATGAGCAACATTTGCTGCCAGTTTTTAAGATTTAAGATTTGTCCTCTCCATAGTCTCACACCACAAACACGCAATAGGACGGATTGTCAACCATCCAAGGCAGTATGTAGCCTGCACAACTAGATAAATAGAGCCCAAAGACTTACCCAGAGTGATATTGCTCTTCCACTCCCGAGTAGGATATAACCAGTGATTGATGCCTACACACATATGCCTTTCCTTATTGGCTCCTCAACCGTGGCCAGCTCAGGGATAGAAGTGTATTCATGGAGAGACTTTAATGTAGGAAGTATTAGTGCACTATTATGTCTCTTCACAATTGTAAGTTTACTCATTCAAAATGTGTGTATATAGAATCTGTATATTGTATGCGGTAGGTGCCATGCCTGTTGTATGTGTGTGTACACACAACAAGCAGTATGTGTGTAACAGTATTGTTGTGTATGAGAGCTGTATGTGGTGTCTATGCAGAACATACTTATAGTGTGTGTTGTGTGTTGCGTGCATTATGTATACAGTAAGGGTAGTGTGGTTCTGCTATCTTCAGTGCATTACACATTATCTGTCATTTTTAGGTTACTATTTTGAGATCCCATCTATTGGAGCGATCCGGATCAATACTCAAGTACGTAGGTTTTACTTGAATACCACTACATTTGTGATATCATAAATGTTGCTTTACTCTTAGGTTGTTTATTGGGCGAGTCATATATATTCCAGTTTTGAAAATCTCCAGATACTGACATAGTTGTATGGGAAAGTTGCATTTCACTTGTGTGTGGTTTCAGACTCTGTTATAGTTAGGAAAATCTAACATTGGTCTAGTTTACCAAAATATGGTATTGATTTAGTTTTTAGAAGTTTGACATTGCTCTAGTTTTCGGAAGTCTCACATTGCTCTAGTTTTCGGAAGTCTCACATTACTCTAGTTTTCGGAAGTCTCACATTGCTCTAGTTTTCGGAAGTCTCACATTACTCTAGTTTTCGGAAGTCTCACATTACTCTAGTTATGGGAATTCTCACATTACTCTAGTTATGGGAAGTCTCACATTACTCTAGTTATGGGAAGTCTCACATTACTCTAGTTATGGGAAGTCTCACATTACTCTAGTTTTCGGAAGTCTCACATTACTCTAGTTATGGGAAGTCTCACATTACTCTTGTTATGGGAAGTCTCACATTACTCTAGTTATGGGAAGTCTCACATTACTCTAGTTATGGGAAGTCTCACATTACTCTAGTTATGGGAAGTCTCACATTACTCTAGTTATGGGAAGTCTCACATTACTCTAGTTTTCGGAAGTCTCACATTACTCTAGTTATGGGAAGTCTCACATTACTCTAGTTATGGGAAGTCTCACATTACTCTAGTTATGGGAAGTCTCACATTACTCAAGTTATGGGAAGTCTCACATTACTATAGTTTTGGGTAGTCTTACATTATTCTAGGTTTTGGGTTGTCTCATATTACTCTTGTCTCAGGCCGGGAGTTGAGATACACTGTCCTAATGCCTTTTAAAATACATGTGTGTTTTTAGTACGGATCCTTCTATTTGCTATTGTTTAGGAATATGTTTCTCACAATAATCTGCTTCTTTTCTTTTTTTTTGCTTGTTGTCCTTTTTATTTTCACTATCTCTTAGGAATACCTTGATGTCTTGGGACGCCCTATGGTTCTAGCTGGAAATGAAGCCAAGCAAGTTCAATGGACGAACGTTTATCAAGATGCATTGGTGCGTCATGTACACTGATAGCTGCCCCCTCACTTTAACCCACCAAATTCTCCCTGTATACTTTAATGATCGTAGACCCCACTGTTACATCTCAGCATATTGCAATCCCACACACCCTACACCATGGGAAAACAGCACCAGCCTTTCTATAAACTAAAAATTCCAAATAAGGCCTCCTACTAATTCCCACTGTTGTAAACCTCTAATTTATTTTTTCTAAGCCAACCCATTAATCATGTGTCTTCAACTAATTTTCTCTTTTTTTAAAACTAAACAATTCCCCAACACATTCATCAACTATCAGCCAAAACATGCCCAGCATATTCAATAACCATTACCCATAAACCACCCCAGAATCTTTATTAAACACAACCCAAAAAAATGACCAACCTCTTTATCAACCATTACACAAAACACACCCCAACATTTTTATTAAACATCATACAAAAAACACCCAATTATCCTCATGAACCATCAATAGCTTTATCAACCATAACTCAAAAACCACCCAGTCATCCTCATCAACCATTACACTAAAAACCTACCCAGCATCTTAATTGACCATCACCCAAAAACTGGCTCAACATGTTCATCAACCATAACCAAAATGGCCGAAAAATATCTTTTTCAACCAGCACCCAAAACCTGATACAACGTGTTCTATCTACCACTACCATCCAATAATAGATACACCAAATTTTATAAAATTAAAACTAAGGAATATAGTCTGGATCCAATCTATAAGAGCTAAGCAAATTGCTTTACATAAAGTTTATATTCACTGCTGTTCCATTCTATTTAAATATCTATTTATCATGTGTTAACTTCCCCAATACTTTTGGCACAGTTGATGCTGGAGTATATATGCTCATTGGCTGATAGGAACCACCCCCACAGCTGTATTAGATGATAGGGACAACCCTCTACAGTCATAACAATACAAGTTGTTTTATAGCATAGAATGACTCATTTTATATTAATATTAAATTTACATTTATAATACCTTCTTTAGATGGTACAAAGGGGTAAAATACTATTTATGTTTCTGTATTTAATGCTAACTGTAATTTCCAAACAGATAGAAACGTATTTTATGTGTTGTATAGCTGCCCCTCCCTCTGCTAAGTTCACTCATTTATGGATATTGTTCTTGATTGGTACAGGAATGGCATATGTCCCTGTAGCTGTCCGTGCTGTCACACATCCTGTAGCGCTGGATGATGCACGAGCAGACTAGCTGACAATTTCTCTTCTAGCAATACAAGATGGCTGTGACACATTGCTTGAAAAGTGGCTTGGCAACTTATCAATGCTGTTTAATGTTATCTTGTCACATCTTCCTGATCAATAAGGTTCTTAAGTAATTTGACATAGCATTACATAGTACTATCTTGTGGCACTACTTAAAGGGACATTTAATTTTAGTACTAATGACCCAGTAAGTCTATGTGTTTAACCCCTGCAAAGGGACATCTGTTTATTAACACACTTATAATTTATTATTTATACTTAGCTTTTCTCTAATTTGTCCTTTTTTTTGTAGGGTCTTGGATTAGTTGTTACAGGAACTTTACCTGTGTTCAACCTGACAGAGGATCCAGGAAGTGCAGGGAAGGTGAGACACAGAGGGCTAAATTACAATTTGAGCGCACAAGAAGAGGAACAGAGCAGATACAAATATAAGCACAGAGCAGACTGAGAGAGGGGGCAAATACAGATATAGAGCAGAGTGAGAGAGGGGGCAAGTACAGACACAGAGCAGACAGAGAGGGGACAAGTACAGACATAGAGCAGACTGAGAGGGGACAACTATAGACACAGAGCAGACTGAGAGAGGGGACAAGTACAGACACAGAGCAGACAGAGAGGGGGCAAGTACAGACACAGAGCAGACAGAGAGGGGACAAGTACAGACACAGAGCAGACTGAGAGGAGACAAGTACAGACACAGAGCAGACAGAGAGGGGACAAGTACAGACACAGAGCAGACTGAGAGGGGACAAGTACAGACACAGAGCAGACAGAGAGGGGGCAAGTACAGACACAGAGCAGACTGAGAGGGGACAAGTACAGACACAGAGCAGACAGAGAGGGGGCAAGTACAGACACAGAGCAGACAGAGAGAGGGCAAGTACAGACACAGAGCAGACAGAGAGGGGGCAAGTACAGACACAGAGCAGACAGAGAGTGGGCAAGTACAGACACAGGGCAGACAGAGAGGGGGCAAGTACAGACACAGAGCAGACAGAGAGGGGACAAGTACAGACACAGAGCAGACTGAAAGAGGGGACAACTATAGACACAGAGCAGACTGAGAGAGGACAAGTATAGACACAGAGCAGACTGAGAGGGGACAACTATAGACACAGAGCAGACAGAGAGGGGACAAGTACAGACACAGAGCAGACTGAGAGGGGACAAGTACAGACACAGAGCAGACTGAAAGAGGGGACAACTATAGACACAGAGCAGACTGAGAGAGGACAAGTATAGACACAGAGCAGACTGAGAGGGGACAACTATAGACACAGAGCAGACTGAGAGGGGACAAGTATAGACACAGAGCAGACTGAGAGGGGACAAGTATAGACACAGAGCAGACTGAGAGGGGACAAGTACAGACACTGAGCAGACTGAGAGAGGGGACAAGTATAGTCACAGAGCAGACTGAGAGATGGGATAAGTACAGACACTGAGCAGACTGAGAGAGGGGACAAGTATAGACACAGAGCAGACAGAGGGGGTAAGTATAGACACAGAGCAGACTGAGAGGGGACAACTATAGACACAGAGCAGACTGAGAGAGGGGACAAGTACAGACACTGAGCAGACTGAGAGGGGACAACTATAGACACAGAGCAGACTGAGAGAGGGCACAAGTATAGATGCAGAGCAGACTGAGAGGGGACAAATACAGACACTGAGCAGACAGAGAGGGGACAAGTACAGGACACAGAGCAGACTGAGAGGGGACAAGTATAGACACAGAGCAGACTGAGAGGGGACAAGTACAGACACTGAGCAGACAGAGAGGGGACAAGTATAGACACAGAGCAGAGTGAGAGGGGACAACTATAGACACAGAGCAGACTGAGAGTGGACAAATATAGACACAGAGCAGACTGAGAGTGGACAAGTATAGACACAGAGCAGACTGAGAGGGGACAAGTACAGACACTGAGCAGACTGAGAGAGGGGACAAGTATAGACACAGAGCAGAGTGAGAGGGGACAACTATAGACACAGAGCAGACTGAGAGTGGACAAATATAGACACAGAGTAGACTGAGAGGGGACAAGTATAGACACAGAGCAGACTGAGAGGGGACAACTATAGACACAGAGCAGACTGAGAGGGGACAACTATAGACACAGAGCAGACTGAGAGGGGACAACTATAGACACAGAGCAGACTGAGAGGGGACAACTATAGACACAGAGCAGACTGAGAGGGGACAACTATAGACACAGAGCAGACTGAGAGAGGGGACAAGTACAGACACAGAGCAGACAGAGAGGGGGCAAGTACAGACACAGAGCAGACAGAGAGGGGACAAGTACAGACACAGAGCAGACTGAGAGGGGACAAGTAGAGACACAGAGCAGACAGAGAGGGGACAAGTACAGACACAGAGCAGACTGAGAGGGGACAAGTACAGACACAGAGCAGACAGAGAGGGGGCAAGTACAGACACAGAGCAGACTGAGAGGGGACAAGTACAGACACAGAGCAGACAGAGAGGGGGCAAGTACAGACACAGAGCAGACAGAGAGAGGGCATGTACAGACACAGAGCAGACAGATAGGGGGCAAGTACAGACACTGAGCAGACAGAGAGGGGACAAGTATAGACACAGAGCAGAGTGAGAGGGGACAACTATAGACACAGAGCAGACTGAGAGTGGACAAATATAGACACAGAGCAGACTGAGAGTGGACAAGTATAGACACAGAGCAGATTGAGAGGGGACAAGTACAGACACTGAGCAGACTGAGAGAGGGGACAAGTATAGACACAGAGCAGAGTGAGAGGGGACAACTTTAGACACAGAGCAGACTGAGAGTGGACAAATATAGACACAGAGTAGACTGAGAGTGGACAAGTATAGACACAGAGCAGACTGAGAGGGGACAACTATAGACACAGAGCAGACTGAGAGGGGACAACTATAGACACAGAGCAGACTGAGAGGGGACAACTATAGACACAGAGCAGACTGAGAGGGGACAACTATAGAGACAGAGCAGACTGAGAGAGGGGACAAGTACAGACACAGAGCAGACAGAGAGGGGGCAAGTACAGACACAGAGCAGACAGAGAGGGGACAAGTACAGACACAGAGCAGACTGAGAGGGGACAAGTAGAGACACAGAGCAGACAGAGAGGGGACAAGTACAGACACAGAGCAGACTGAGAGGGGACAAGTACAGACACAGAGCAGACAGAGAGGGGGCAAGTACAGACACAGAGCAGACTGAGAGGGGACAAGTACAGACACAGAGCAGACAGAGAGGGGGCAAGTACAGACATAGAGCAGACAGAGAGAGGGCATGTACAGACACAGAGCAGACAGATAGGGGGCAAGTACAGACACAGAGCAGACAGAGAGGGGGCAAGTACAGACACAGAGCAGACAGAGAGTGGGCAAGTACAGACACAGGGCAGACAGAGAGGGGGCAAGTACAGACACAGAGCAGACAGAGAGGGGACAAGTACAGACACAGAGCAGACTGAGAGGGGACAAGTACAGACACAGAGGAGACTGAAAGAGGGGACAACTATAGACACAGAGCAGACTGAGAGAGGACAAGTACAGACACAGAGCAGACAGAGAGGGGGCAAGTACAGACACAGAGCAGACAGAGAGGGGGCAAGTACAGACACAGAGCAGACAGAGAGGGGACAAGTACAGACACAGAGCAGACTGAGAGGGGACAAGTACAGACACAGAGCAGACTGAAAGAGGGGACAACTATAGACACAGAGCAGACTGAGAGAGGACAAGTATAGACACAGAGCAGACTGAGAGGGGACAACTATAGACACAGAGCAGACTGAGAGGGGACAAGTATAGACACAGAGCAGACTGAGAGGGGACAAGTATAGACACAGAGCAGACTGAGAGGGGACAAGTGCAGACACTGAGCAGACTGAGAGAGGGGACAAGTATAGTCACAGAGCAGACTGAGAGAGGGGATAAGTACAGACACTGAGCAGACTGAGAGAGGGGACAAGTATAGACACAGAGCAGACAGAGGGGGTAAGTATAGACACAGAGCAGACTGAGAGGGGACAACTATAGACACAGAGCAGACTGAGAGAGGGGACAAGTACAGACACTTAGCAGACTGAGAGGGGACAACTATAGACACAGAGCAGACTGAGAGAGGGCACAAGTATAGATGCAGAGCAGACTGAGAGAGGGGACAAATACAGACACTGAGCAGACAGAGAGGGGACAAGTACAGGACACAGAGCAGACTGAGAGGGGACAAGTATAGACACAGAGCAGACTGAGAGGGGACAAGTACAGACACTGAGCAGACAGAGAGGGGACAAGTATAGACACAGAGCAGAGTGAGAGGGGACAACTATAGACACAGAGCAGAGTGAGAGGAGACAACTATAGACACAGAGCAGACTGAGAGTGGACAAGTATAGACACAGAGCAGACTGAGAGGGGACAAGTACAGACACTGAGCAGACTGAGAGAGGGGACAAGTATAGACACAGAGCAGAGTGAGAGGGGACAACTATAGACACAGAGCAGACTGAGAGTGGACAAATATAGACACAGAGTAGACTGAGAGGGGACAAGTATAGACACAGAGCAAACTGAGAGTGGACAAGTATAGACACAGAGCAGACTGAGAGGGGACAACTATAGACACAGAGCAGACTGAGAGGGGACAACTATAGACACAGAGCAGACTGAGAGGGGACAACTATAGACACAGAGCAGACTGAGAGAGGGGACAAGTACAGACACTGAGCAGACTGAGAGGGGACAACTATAGACACAGAGCAGACTGAGAGAGGACAAGTATAGACACAGAGCAGACTGAGAGGGGACAACTATAGACACAGAGCAGACTGAGAAAGGGGACAAGTACAGACACTGAGCCGACAGAGGGGACAACTATAGACGCAGAGTAGACTGAGAGAGGGGACAAGTATAGACACAGAGCAGACTGAGAGGGGACAACTATAGACACAGAGCAGACTGAGAGGGGACAACTATAGACACAGAGCAGACTGAGAGGGGACAACTATAGACACAGAGCAGACTGAGAGAGGACAAGTATAGACACAGAGCAGACTGAGAGGGGACAACTATAGACACAGAGCAGACTGAGAAAGGGGACAAGTACAGACACTGAGCCGACAGAGGGGACAACTATAGACGCAGAGTAGACTGAGAGAGGCTACAAGTATAGACACAGAGCAGACTGAGAGAGGGGACAAGTATAGACGCAGAGCAGACTGAGAGGGGACAACTATAGACACAGAGCAGACTGAGAGGGGACAAGTATAGACACAGAGCAGACTGAGAGGGGACAACTATAGACACAGAGCAGACTGAGAGAGGGGACAAGTACAGACACTGAGCAGACTGAGAGGGGACAAGTACAGACACTGAGCAGACTGAGAGGGGACAAGTACAGACACTGAGCAGACTGAGAGGGGACAGGTATAGACACAGAGCAGACTGAGAGGGGACAACTATAGACACAGAGCAGACTGAGAGAGGGGACAAGTACAGACACTGAGCAGACTGAGAGGGGACAACTATAGACACAAAGTAGACTGAGAGAGGGGACAAGTATAGACACAGAGCAGACTGAGATAGGGGACAAGTATAGACGCAGAGCAGACTGAGAGAGGACAAATACAGACACTGAGCAGACTGAGAGAGGGGACAAGTACAGACACTGAGCAGACTGAGAGGGGCAAATATAGACACAGAGCAGACTGAGAGAGGGGACAATTACAGACACTGAGCAGACTGAGAGGGGGACAAGTATAGACACAGAGCCGACTGAGAGAGGGGACAAGTACAGACACAGAGCAGACTGAGAGGGGACAAGTACAGACACTGAGCAGACTGAGAGAGGGGACAAGTATAGACACAAAGCAGACTGAGAGAGGGGACAAGTATAGACACAAAGCAGACAGAGAGGGGACAAGTATAGACACAGAGCAGACTGAGAAAGGGGACAGGTATAGACACAGAGCAGACTGAGAGAGGGGACAGGTATAGACACAGAGCAGACTGAGAGAGGGGACAAGTACAGACACAGAGCAGACTGAGAGGGGACAAGTACAGACACAGAGCAGACTGAGAGAGGGGACAAGTATAGACACAAAGCACTCAGAGAGGGGACAGATATAGACACAGAGTAGACTGAGAGAGGGAACAAGTACAGACACAGAGCAGACTGAGAGGGGACAAGGACAGACACAGAGCAGACAGAGAGGGGACAAGTATAGACACAGAGCTAACTGAGAGAGGGGACAGGTATAGACACAGAGCAGACTGAGAGAGGGGACAAGTATAGACACAGAGCAGACTGAGAGAGGGGACAAGTATAGACACAGAGTAGACTGAGAGGGGACAAGTACAGACACAGAGCAGAGTGAGAGGGGGGACAAGTATAGACACAGAGCAGAGTGATAGAGGGGACAAGTATAGACACAGAGCAGACAGAGGAGACAAGTATAAACACAGAGCAGACTGAGAGAGGGGACAAGTACAGACACAGAGCAGACTGAGAGGGGGGACAAATATAGACAAAGAACAGACTGAGAGAGGGGACTGGTATAGACACAGAGCAGACTGAGATGGGACAAGTATAGACACAAAGTATACTGAGATAGGGGACAAGTATAGACACAAAGCACACTGAGATAGGGGACAAGTATAGACACAGAGCAGACTGAGAGAGGGGACACGTATAGACACAGAGCAGACTGAGAGAGGGGACAAGTATATACACAGAGCAGACTGAGAGAGGGAACTGGTATAGACACAGAGCAGACTGAGAGGGGACAAGTATAGACACAAAGTATACTGAGAGGGGACAAGTATAGACACAAAGCAGACTGAGATAGGGGACAAGTATAGACACAGAGCAGACTGAGAGAGGGGACAAGTATAGACACAAAGCAGACTGAGAGAGGGGACAAGTATAGACACAGAGCAGACTGAGAGAGGACAAGTATAGACACAGAGCAGACTGAGAGGGGACAACTATAGACACAGAGCAGACTGAGAAAGGGGACAAGTACAGACACTGAGCCGACAGAGGGGACAACTATAGACGCAGAGTAGACTGAGAGAGGCTACAAGTATAGACACAGAGCAGACTGAGAGAGGGGACAAGTATAGACGCAGAGCAGACTGAGAGGGGACAACTATAGACACAGAGCAGACTGAGAGGGGACAAGTATAGACACAGAGCAGACTGAGAGGGGACAACTATAGACACAGAGCAGACTGAGAGAGGGGACAAGTACAGACACTGAGCAGACTGAGAGGGGACAAGTACAGACACTGAGCAGACTGAGAGGGGACAAGTACAGACACTGAGCAGACTGAGAGGGGACAGGTATAGACACAGAGCAGACTGAGAGGGGACAACTATAGACACAGAGCAGACTGAGAGAGGGGACAAGTACAGACACTGAGCAGACTGAGAGGGGACAACTATAGACACAAAGTAGACTGAGAGAGGGGACAAGTATAGACACAGAGCAGACTGAGATAGGGGACAAGTATAGACGCAGAGCAGACTGAGAGAGGACAAATACAGACACTGAGCAGACTGAGAGAGGGGACAAGTACAGACACTGAGCAGACTGAGAGGGGCAAATATAGACACAGAGCAGACTGAGAGAGGGGACAATTACAGACACTGAGCAGACTGAGAGGGGGACAAGTATAGACACAGAGCCGACTGAGAGAGGGGACAAGTACAGACACAGAGCAGACTGAGAGGGGACAAGTACAGACACTGAGCAGACTGAGAGAGAGGGGACAAGTATAGACACAAAGCAGACTGAGAGAGGGGACAAGTATAGACACAAAGCAGACAGAGAGGGGACAAGTATAGACACAAAGCAGACAGAGAGGGGACAAGTATAGACACAGAGCAGACTGAGAAAGGGGACAGGTATAGACACAGAGCAGACTGAGAGAGGGGACAAGTATAGACACAGAGCAGACTGAGAGAGGGGACAAGTACAGACACAGAGCAGACTGAGAGGGGACAAGTACAGACACAGAGCAGACTGAGAGAGGGGACAAGTATAGACACAAAGCACTCAGAGAGGGGACAGGTATAGACACAGAGTAGACTGAGAGAGGGAACAAGTACAGACACAGAGCAGACTGAGAGGGGACAAGGACAGACACAGAGCAGACAGAGAGGGGACAAGTATAGACACAGAGCTAACTGAGAGAGGGGACAGGTATAGACACAGAGCAGACTGAGAGAGGGGACAAGTATAGACACAGAGCAGACTGAGAGAGGGGACAAGTATAGACACAGAGTAGACTGAGAGGGGACAAGTACAGACACAGAGCAGAGTGAGAGGGGGGACAAGTATAGACACAGAGCAGAGTGATAGAGGGGACAAGTATAGACACAGAGCAGACAGAGGAGACAAGTATAAACACAGAGCAGACTGAGAGAGGGGACAAGTACAGACACAGAGCAGACTGAGAGGGGGGACAAATATAGACAAAGAACAGACTGAGAGAGGGGACTGGTATAGACACAGAGCAGACTGAGATGGGACAAGTATAGACACAAAGTATACTGAGATAGGGGACAAGTATAGACACAAAGCACACTGAGATAGGGGACAAGTATAGACACAGAGCAGACTGAGAGAGGGGACACGTATAGACACAGAGCAGACTGAGAGAGGGGACAAGTATATACACAGAGCAGACTGAGAGAGGGAACTGGTATAGACACAGAGCAGACTGAGAGGGGACAAGTATAGACACAAAGTATACTGAGAGGGGACAAGTATAGACACAAAGCAGACTGAGATAGGGGACAAGTATAGACACAGAGCAGACTGAGAGAGGGGACAAGTATAGACACAAAGCAGACTGAGAGAGGGGACAAGTATAGACACAGAGCAGACTGAGAGAGGACAAGTATAGACACAGAGCAGACTGAGAGGGGACAACTATAGACACAGAGCAGACTGAGAAAGGGGACAAGTACAGACACTGAGCCGACAGAGGGGACAACTATAGACGCAGAGTAGACTGAGAGAGGCTACAAGTATAGACACAGAGCAGACTGAGAGAGGGGACAAGTATAGACGCAGAGCAGACTGAGAGGGGACAACTATAGACACAGAGCAGACTGAGAGGGGACAAGTATAGACACAGAGCAGACTGAGAGGGGACAACTATAGACACAGAGCAGACTGAGAGAGGGGACAAGTACAGACACTGAGCAGACTGAGAGGGGACAAGTACAGACACTGAGCAGACTGAGAGGGGACAAGTACAGACACTGAGCAGACTGAGAGGGGACAGGTATAGACACAGAGCAGACTGAGAGGGGACAACTATAGACACAGAGCAGACTGAGAGAGGGGACAAGTACAGACACTGAGCAGACTGAGAGGGGACAACTATAGACACAAAGTAGACTGAGAGAGGGGACAAGTATAGACACAGAGCAGACTGAGATAGGGGACAAGTATAGACGCAGAGCAGACTGAGAGAGGACAAATACAGACACTGAGCAGACTGAGAGAGGGGACAAGTACAGACACTGAGCAGACTGAGAGGGGCAAATATAGACACAGAGCAGACTGAGAGAGGGGACAATTACAGACACTGAGCAGACTGAGAGGGGGACAAGTATAGACACAGAGCCGACTGAGAGAGGGGACAAGTACAGACACAGAGCAGACTGAGAGGGGACAAGTACAGACACTGAGCAGACTGAGAGAGGGGACAAGTATAGACACAAAGCAGACTGAGAGAGGGGACAAGTATAGACACAAAGCAGACAGAGAGGGGACAAGTATAGACACAGAGCAGACTGAGAAAGGGGACAGGTATAGACACAGAGCAGACTGAGAGAGGGGACAGGTATAGACACAGAGCAGACTGAGAGAGGGGACAAGTACAGACACAGAGCAGACTGAGAGGGGACAAGTACAGACACAGAGCAGACTGAGAGAGGGGACAAGTATAGACACAAAGCACTCAGAGAGGGGACAGATATAGACACAGAGTAGACTGAGAGAGGGAACAAGTACAGACACAGAGCAGACTGAGAGGGGACAAGGACAGACACAGAGCAGACTGAGAAAGGGGACAGGTATAGACACAGAGCAGACTGAGAGAGGGGACAGGTATAGACACAGAGCAGACTGAGAGAGGGGACAAGTACAGACACAGAGCAGACTGAGAGGGGACAAGTACAGACACAGAGCAGACTGAGAGAGGGGACAAGTATAGACACAAAGCACTCAGAGAGGGGACAGGTATAGACACAGAGTAGACTGAGAGAGGGAACAAGTACAGACACAGAGCAGACTGAGAGGGGACAAGGACAGACACAGAGCAGACAGAGAGGGGACAAGTATAGACACAGAGCTAACTGAGAGAGGGGACAGGTATAGACACAGAGCAGACTGAGAGAGGGGACAAGTATAGACACAGAGCAGACTGAGAGAGGGGACAAGTATAGACACAGAGTAGACTGAGAGGGGACAAGTACAGACACAGAGCAGAGTGAGAGGGGGGACAAGTATAGACACAGAGCAGAGTGATAGAGGGGACAAGTATAGACACAGAGCAGACAGAGGAGACAAGTATAAACACAGAGCAGACTGAGAGAGGGGACAAGTACAGACACAGAGCAGACTGAGAGGGGGGACAAATATAGACAAAGAACAGACTGAGAGAGGGGACTGGTATAGACACAGAGCAGACTGAGATGGGACAAGTATAGACACAAAGTATACTGAGATAGGGGACAAGTATAGACACAAAGCACACTGAGATAGGGGACAAGTATAGACACAGAGCAGACTGAGAGAGGGGACACGTATAGACACAGAGCAGACTGAGAGAGGGGACAAGTATATACACAGAGCAGACTGAGAGAGGGAACTGGTATAGACACAGAGCAGACTGAGAGGGGACAAGTATAGACACAAAGTATACTGAGAGGGGACAAGTATAGACACAAAGCAGACTGAGATAGGGGACAAGTATAGACACAGAGCAGACTGAGAGAGGGGACAAGTATAGACACAAAGCAGACTGAGAGAGGGGACAAGTATAGACACAGAGCAGACTGAGAGAGGGGACAAGTGTAGACACAGAGCAGACTGAGAGAGGGGACAAGTATAGACACAGAGCAGAATGAGAGAGGGGACAAGTACAGACACAGAGCAGACTGAGAGAGGTGACAAGTACAGACACAGAGCAGACTGAGAGAGGGGACAAGTACAGACACAGAGCAGACTGAGAGGGGGGACAAGTATAGACAGAGCAGACAGAGAGGGGACAAGTACAGACACAGAGCAGACTGAGAGGGGGGGCAAGTATAGACAGAGCAGACTGGGAGAGGGGACAAGTACAGACACAGAGCAGACTGGGAGAGGGGACAGGTATAGACATTGAGTAGACTGAGAGGGGTCAAGTATAGATACAAAGTATACTGAGAGGGGACAAGTATAGACACAAAGTATACTGAGAGGGGACAAGTATAGACACAAAGCAGACAGAGAGGGGACAAGTATAGACACAAAGCAGACAGAGAGGGGACAAGTATAGACACAGAGCAGACTGAGAAAGGGGACAGGTATAGACACAGAGCAGACTGAGAGAGGGGACAGGTATAGACACAGAGCAGACTGAGAGAGGGGACAAGTACAGACACAGAGCAGACTGAGAGGGGACAAGTACAGACACAGAGCAGACTGAGAGAGGGGACAAGTATAGACACAAAGCACTCAGAGAGGGGACAGGTATAGACACAGAGTAGACTGAGAGAGGGAACAAGTACAGACACAGAGCAGACTGAGAGGGGACAAGGACAGACACAGAGCAGACAGAGAGGGGACAAGTATAGACACAGAGCTAACTGAGAGAGGGGACAGGTATAGACACAGAGCAGACTGAGAGAGGGGACAAGTATAGACACAGAGCAGACTGAGAGAGGGGACAAGTATAGACACAGAGTAGACTGAGAGGGGACAAGTACAGACACAGAGCAGAGTGAGAGGGGGGACAAGTATAGACACAGAGCAGAGTGATAGAGGGGACAAGTATAGACACAGAGCAGACAGAGGAGACAAGTATAAACACAGAGCAGACTGAGAGAGGGGACAAGTACAGACACAGAGCAGACTGAGAGGGGGGACAAATATAGACAAAGAACAGACTGAGAGAGGGGACTGGTATAGACACAGAGCAGACTGAGATGGGACAAGTATAGACACAAAGTATACTGAGATAGGGGACAAGTATAGACACAAAGCACACTGAGATAGGGGACAAGTATAGACACAGAGCAGACTGAGAGAGGGGACACGTATAGACACAGAGCAGACTGAGAGAGGGGACAAGTATATACACAGAGCAGACTGAGAGAGGGAACTGGTATAGACACAGAGCAGACTGAGAGGGGACAAGTATAGACACAAAGTATACTGAGAGGGGACAAGTATAGACACAAAGCAGACTGAGATAGGGGACAAGTATAGACACAGAGCAGACTGAGAGAGGGGACAAGTATAGACACAAAGCAGACTGAGAGAGGGGACAAGTATAGACACAGAGCAGACTGAGAGAGGGGACAAGTGTAGACACAGAGCAGACTGAGAGAGGGGACAAGTATAGACACAGAGCAGAATGAGAGAGGGGACAAGTACAGACACAGAGCAGACTGAGAGAGGTGACAAGTACAGACACAGAGCAGACTGAGAGAGGGGACAAGTACAGACACAGAGCAGACTGAGAGGGGGGACAAGTATAGACAGAGCAGACAGAGAGGGGACAAGTACAGACACAGAGCAGACTGAGAGGGGGGGCAAGTATAGACAGAGCAGACAGAGAGGGGACAAGTACAGACACAGAGCAGACTGGGAGAGGGGACAGGTATAGACATTGAGTAGACTGAGAGGGGTCAAGTATAGATACAAAGTATACTGAGAGGGGACAAGTATAGACACAAAGTATACTGAGAGGGGACAAGTATAGACACAAAGCAGACTGAGAGAGGGGACAAGTACAGACACAGAGCAGACTGAGAGAGGGGACAAGTACAGACACAGAGCAGACTGAGAGGGGACATGACAGACACAGAGCAGACTGAGAGGGGGGAAGTATAGACAGAGCAGACTGAGAGAGGGGACAAGTACAGACACAGAGCAGACTGAGAGAGGGGACAAGTACAGACACAGAGCAGACTGAGAGGGGGACAAGTATAGACACAGAGTCAGACTGAGAGAGGGGACAAGTACAGACACAGAGCAGACTGAGAGGGGGACAAGTATAGACACAGAGCAGACTGAGAGAGGGGACAAGTACAGACACAGCAGACTGAGAGGGTACAAGTACAGACACAGAGCAGACTGAGAGAGGGGACAAGTATAGACACAAAGCAGACTGAGAGAGGGGACAAGTATAGACACAAAGCAGACAGAGAGGGGACAAGTATAGACACAGAGCAGACTGAGAAAGGGAACAGGTATAGACACAGAGCAGACTGAGAGAGGGGACAGGTATAGACACAGAGCAGACTGAGAGAGGGGACAAGTACAGACACAGAGCAGACTGAGAGAGGGGACAAGTACAGACACAGAGCAGACTGAGAGGGGACAAGTACAGACACAGAGCAGACTGAGAGAGGGGACAAGTATAGACACAAAGCACTCAGAGAGGGGACAAGTATAGACACAGAGCAGACTGAGAGAGGGGACAGGTATAGACACAGAGCAGACTGAGAGAGGGGACAAGTATAGACACAGAGCAGACTGAGAGAGGGGACAAGTATAGACACAAAGCAGACTGAGAGAGGGGACAAGTATAGACACAGAGCAGACTGAGAGAGGGGACAGGTATAGACACAGAGCAGACTGAGAGAGGGGACAAGTATAGACACAGAGCAGACTGAGAGAGGGGACAAGTATTGACACAGAGTAGACTGAGAGGGGACAAGTACAGACACAGAGCAGAGTGAGAGGGGGGACAAGTATAGACACAGAGCAGAGTGATAGAGGGGACAAGTATAGACACAGAGCAGACAGAGGAGACAAGTATAAACAGAGAGCAGACTGAAAGAGGGGACAACTATAGACACAGAGCAGACTGAGAGAGGACAAGTATAGACACAGAGCAGACTGAGAGGGGACAACTATAGACACAGAGCAGACTGAGAGGGGGGGACAAATATAGACAAAGAACAGACTGAGAGAGGGGACTGGTATAGACACAGAGCAGACTGAGAGGGGACAAGTATAGACACAAAGTTTACTGAGAGGGGACAAATATAGACACAAAGCACACTGAGATAGGGGACAAGTATAGACACAGAGCAGACTGAGAGAGGGGACACGTATAGACACAGAGCAGACTGAGAGAGGGGACAAGTATATACACAGAGCAGACTGAGAGAGGGGACTGGTATAGACACAGAGCAGACTGAGAGGGGACAAGTATAGACACAAAGTATACTGAGAGGGGACAAGTATAGACACAAAGTATACTGAGAGGGGACAAATAAAGACACAAAGCAGACTGAGAGAGGGGACAAGTATAGACACAGAGCAGACTGAGAGAGGGGACAAGTACAGACACAGAGCAGACTGAGAGAGGGAACAAGTACAGACACTGAGCAGACTGAGAGAGAGGACAGGTACAGACACAGAGCAGTCTGAGAGAGGGGACAAGTATAGACACAAAGTTTACTGAGAGGGGACAAATATAGACACAAAGCACACTGAGATAGGGGACAAGTATAGACACAGAGCAGACTGAGAGAGGGGACACGTATAGACACAGAGCAGACTGAGAGAGGGGACAAGTATATACACAGAGCAGACTGAGAGAGGGGACTGGTATAGACACAGAGCAGACTGAGAGGGGACAAGTATAGACACAAAGTATACTGAGAGGGGACAAGTATAGACACAAAGTATACTGAGAGGGGACAAATAAAGACACAAAGCAGACTGAGAGAGGGGACAAGTATAGACACAGAGCAGACTGAGAGAGGGGACAAGTACAGACACAGAGCAGACTGAGAGAGGGAACAAGTACAGACACTGAGCAGACTGAGAGAGAGGACAGGTACAGACACAGAGCAGTCTGAGAGAGGGGACAAGTATAGGCACAGAGCAGACTGAGAGGGGTCAAGTATAGACACAAAGTATACTAAGAAGGGACAAGTATAGACACACATGGGGCATACAGACTGATACACATATGACGCAGACATACAAGGAGGCAAATAGAGGGGCAGACAAATTGATGCATGTATTTTGCAGAAACAGGGGGAGCGGAGAGAGGGGATAGAGACACAGATACATATATGGGATAAACATTGAGATAAAAGAAAAGTAAAGAGGAAATAGCCAAGCCAGTAAGGAAGTATACAGGTTGTCTTTCCTTCTATTCTTTTGTTGTCTTTCTGCTGCACATCTTCTGAAATTCTCTCACTCTTACATCACTCCACCTTCACCATTTTTCCACCATCTACCTAACTTTTTAACCTCATCTATACACTTCTTCCCATTTCTCTTCAGAATCAGCTCATTCTCGGCGTGATGGGCATTGACGTCGCTTTGGAGGATATCCAGAAACTGATGCCCCGATACAGTGTGAGTTTACAGATCTAATAGACTGGGGAGATGTTGGAAAGCATGTGGAGAGAAGGGTGTAAGCTTGGAGTTTATTATATAATGTGGGGAAGCTGTGTTTGAGTTGGAGATTGTTGGGTGGAGGTAGAAGTTGGGGGTGCTCTTGACAAGCTAGAGTGGGATTTTGCATTGTGGTATCTGTTAGCATTGACCTGTATTATGGTGAGTTTTGGGGGAAACCTGCTAGAGTGGGTTATTGGGTACAACCTTAAACTTAGGGTGTACAATTGTTGGGTTTGTGGGTGCAACCTGCTACTTTAGATGCATTGTTATTTGGTGAGTTGTGGAGTCCAACTTTAGATGTTTAAGAGTTCTATTGGTGTGTGAGATGTGATGTTGAACTTACTAGTTTAGGTTCACCACTGGCAGATAGTGTATATACCTTAATGTGTAACTTATGTTGTTGGGTGCAACTTATTATTTTCAGTGTATCATTGATTGGTTGTAGGGTGCAACTATCTAGTTTAGGTGTACTTTTGGTGGGTTGTGGGGTGTAAGGTGCAACTAGCAAGTATACAGGTTGTGGGGTGCAATTAGGTGGGTTAGCTGAACATTTGTTGAGTTGTGGGGTGTAATTAGCTAGCTTGGGTGTGCAATTACTGGGTTTCGATGTGCAGCTAGCAAGTTTGGTTTGCATCATTAGCATGTTGTGTGTAACTAACTAGTTTGGATGAACCATTTTTCGGTTTTGGTGTGTAACTAGCAAGTTTTGTCTATAACATTTGTGGATTGTGGGGTACAACTAGCTAGTATTAGTGTACTTATTAGTGTACTCCCCCTCAATCTCACCCCACAGTGGGTTTTGAGGTGCAGCTAGCAAGCTTGGTCTGCACCATTGGTAGGTTGTCGGGATCAAGTCGCTTTGAATGTAGCACTGATGGGTGCGGGATGTAACTAGCTAGTTTTAGTGTACCATTCAGGGGTTGTGGGGTGCAGCTATCTAGTTTGGATATACCAATGGTAGGCTGTGGATGCAATTAGCTAGTTTGAAGGACCGTTAGTGGGTTTTAATATTCAAATATGTCGTTTTTGGTGTAGCATTGGTGGATTTTAGGGGTGCAATTAGCTAGTTTGGGTGTATTATTAATGGGTAATGAGATGCAACTTGCTATTTTCGGTGTAACAACTAATTAGTTTTGGTATACCATTAGTGTTGTGCAGCTAGTCTGTGTGCACTATTAGTGGGTTGTGGCATGCAACGGTTTATGTTACTTGTGAAGTTAGTGGGTTGTAAAGTAGAGATACTGGGTTTTGGTTTTGCGGAGCTTTGTTCTTACAGGTGTTTCATGTCTTAGTTGGGTGCCAACGGTTACATGTTTGCTATCGATCTTAACGGATACGTCTTGCTGCATCCCAATCTGAAGCCACAGGTAAGGCGAACTAATCGCAAAGCTTCTCACCTATTCATCTCAAGACAAATAGTTTTGGGTACATGAACCTCTTCTGCCCCTTTTGTGCACCTCACATCATTATATATGGCCTCACAGCAATAATCCTATTTTCCTGACCTGAACGTGGTATCCCTTCTGGACACATTTAAACTAAAAGTCCTTACTTAAAGTCACACTTACATTCTAAGGTCACACTATGACTAACATGCACTCTCTTACCATCCACTCACTCTCTCTGATCACCCCCCTGGAATTTTGGTTCTTTTCTGCAGTCTCCTTCTATTTTTCAGATCATTAATTTTCAGGAGCCAGTGACACTGGATTTTCTAGATGCTGAGCTAGAAGATGAGAACAAAGAGGAGGTAAGTGACTATTTTATCATTTTACTTATTTCTTCTTGTTTCCGACTTTCCTCAAATGTGAGCGCTGCGGAATCTGTTGGCGCTCTACAAATAACCAATAATAATGTATATTTCCACAACTATTTCACTTCTTCACACTTCACTCCTTCCTCTTCTTCCCCCCCACTCTTTCACCCACACCTTCCTCCTCCCCTTAATCATACCCCACACCTTCCTCTTCCCCTTATTCCTACCCCACACCTTCCTCTCCCCTCAATCTCACCCACACCTTCCTCTCTCCCTCAATCACACCCTACACCTTCCTCTCCCATTCAATCTTACCCACACCTTCCTCTCCCCTCTCAATCTCACCCCACACCTTCCTCTCCCCCTCAATCTCACTGCACACCTTCTTCTCCCCCTCAATTTTGCCCACAACTTCTTCTCCCCTTCAATCTCACCCCACACATTCTTCTCTCCCTTAATCTCAACCCACACCTTCCTCTCAACCTCACCCACACCTTTCTCTCCCCCTCAATTTCCCCCACACCTTCCTCTCCCCCTCAATCGCACCCCAGACCTTTCTCTCCCCCTCAATCTCACCCCACATCTTCCTCTCCCCCTTAATCTCACCCACACCTTCCTCTCAACCTCAATCTCACCCACACCTTCCTCTCCCCCCTCAATCTTACCCACACCTTCCCATCCCCCTCATCATCCCAAGCCTTCCTCTTCCCCTCAATCTCAATTTACACCTTCCTCTTCCCCTCAATCTTACCCCCACACCTTCTTCTCCCACTCCATATCACCTTGCAGCTTTCTCTCCGCTTTACCATATATCGACCTACCATTATATCCTTTGTCCCTTAATGCCCTCTCCATCTTACATGTATGTCTCACCTACTGCACCCTCTATACTCTACCCATTCTCTTTTTTTGTGTTTTCTGCCTCAGATACGCAAGAGCATGATAGATGGCATGGAAGGTCAGAGATTTATCCGCACATTGGTGAAGTCTCTAGACGAGGTAATAATGAAGCCACAGTTTGCGTGATACATGTAGCATTTGTTGTGTATGTAGCGAAGGATGACACCTCTATGTTTCCTTCCCATAGAGATACATTGACGAGGCTGGAAGAACTTACAATTGGGCTCCAATACACAGCACAAATTACAGGTGAGAGAGCTGCAAACTGCATGGAATAGTTAAGAATAGCGAGACATACAAGAAGGGCAGGAGGCCACGTCCAAAGGGAAGGAGATAAATAAAGGAAGAACATAAATAAATACTCAGCGCTGCACTCCCACAATGCTTTGCTTTGTCTTTGTTCAGTGTTTTGCTGCCATCTGCCGGAGAGATTTGTTAAATGCATTTCCTATAGATCATAAAAAATTGAGGCAAATCATTATGTAGTATTTATGTTTGATTGCATGCACTGATAGTAATAGATTTTTTAATAATTACTTATTTAGGTTGTGCATAAAGCTGACATTTTGTAAGCTTATATTCCCTGTTAGCAAACTGCATTTGAATAAACATTTTTAGAGAAAACTAATAAAAGAATAATTATCTTCGTTATCCTATTAACAATGCTGTTCAGAAGATGAATATCCTAGGCTCAGGTAGAGATTTAGAATCAGCAAAAGAAAATAGAGAAATCAAGTGCAGAAAGGGGATAGGCGCTACCTACAGACTGGCAAGGCTAGTTGTAAACTATATTGTTTCAGAATCATAAATAGGGAGCAAATACAGTAGACAGTAGGGTGAGCAGGGTCAGTAACTGAGGGTGAGAGCAGTCAGTAGTAGGATAAGCAGGGTCAGTAGATGAGGGTGAGAGCAGTCAGTAGTAGGGTGATCAGGGTCAGTAGCTGAGGGTGAGAGCATTCAGTAGTAGGGTGAGAGCAGTCAGTAGTAGGGTGAGCAGGGTCAGTAGATGAGGGTGAGAGCAGTCAGTAGTAGGGTGATCAGGGTCAGTAGATGAGGTTGAGAGCAGTCAGTAGTAGGATGATCAGGGTCAGTAGATGAGGGTGAGAGCAGTCAGTAGTAGGGTGATCAGGGTCAGTAGATGAGGGTGAGAGCAGTCAGTAGTAGGGTGATCAGGGTCAGTAGATGAGGGGGAGAGCAGTCAGTAGTAGGGTGATCAGGGTCAGTAGATGAGGGTGATCGCAGTAGGGTGAGCAGGGTCAGTAACTGAGGGTGAGAGCAGTCAGTAGTAGGGTGATCAGGGTCAGTAGATGAGGGTGAGAGCAGTCAGTAGTAGGGTGATCAGGGTCAGTAGATGAGGGGGAGAGCAGTCAGTAGTAGGGTGATCAGGGTCAGTAGATGAGGGTGAGAGCAGTCAGTAGTAGGGTGATCAGTGTCAGTAGATGAGGATGAGAGCAGTCAGTAGTAGGGTGATCATGGTCAGTAGATGAGGGTGAGAGCAGTCAGTAGTAGGGTGATCAGGGTCAGTAGATGAGGGGGAGAGCAGTCAGTAGTAGGGTGATCAGGGTCAGTAGATGAGGGTGATCGCAGTAGGGTGAGCAGGGTCAGTAACTGAGGGGGAGAGCAGTCAGTAGTAGGGTGAGCAGGGTCAGTAGATTAGGGTGAGAGCAGTCAGTAGTAGGGTGATCAGGGTCAGTAGCTGAGGGTGAGAGCAGTCAGTAGTAGGGTGAGCAGGGTCAGTAGATGAGGGTGAGAGCAGTCAGTAGTAGGGTGATCAGGGTCAGTAGATGAGGGTGAGAGCAGTCAGTAGTAGGGTGATCAGGGTCAGTAGATGAGGGTGAGAGCAGTCAGTAGTAGGGTGATCAGGGTCAGAAGATGAGGGTGAGAGCAGTCAGTAGTAGGGTGATCAGGGTCAGTAGATGAGGGGGAGAGCAGTCAGTAGTAGGGTGATCAGGGTCAGTAGATGACGGTGATCGCAGTAGGGTGAGCAGGGTCAGTAACTGAGGGGGAGAGCAGTCAGCAGTAGGGTAAGCAGGGTCAGTAGATGAGGGTGAGAGCAGTCAGCAGTAGGGTAATCAGGGTCAGTAACTGAGGGTGAGAGTAGTCAGCAGTAGGGTGATCAGGGTCAGTAGATGAGGGTGATCAGGGTCATTAACTGAGGGTGAGAACAGCAGGGAGATCAGGGTCAGTAGATGACGGTAAGAGCAGTCAGTAGTAGGGTGATCAGGGTCAGTTAATGAGGTTGAGAGCAGTCAGTAGTAGGGTGATCAGGGTCAGTAGATAAGTGTGAGAGCAGTCAATAGTAGGGTGAGCAGGGTCAGTAGATGAGGGTGAGAGCAGTCAGTAGTAGGGTGATCAGGGTCAGTAGATGAGGGTGACAGCAGTAGGGTGAGCAGGGTCAGTAACTGAGGGTGAGAGCAGTCAGTAGTAGGGTGATCAGGGTCAGTAGATGAGGGTGAGAGCAGTCAGCAGTAGGGTGATCAGGGTCAGTAGATAAGGGTGAGAGCAGTCAATAATAGGGTGAGCAGGGTCTGTAGATGAGGGTGAGAGCAGTCGGTAGTAGGGTGATCAGGGTCAGTAGATGAGGGTGAGAGCAGTCAGTAGTAGGGTGATCAGGGTCAGTAGATGAGGATGACAGCAGTAGGGTGAGCAGGGTCAGTAACTGAGGGTGAGAGCAGTCAGTAGTAGGGTGATCAGGGTCAGTAGATGAGGGTGAGAGCAGTCAGTAGTAGGGTGATCAGGGTCATTAACTGACGGTGAGAGCAGTCAGTAGTAGGGTGATCAGGGTCAGTTAATGAGGATGAGAGCAGTCAGCAGTAGGGTGAGCAGGGTCAGTAGATGAGGGTGAGAGCAGTCAGTAGTAGGGTGAGCATGGTCAGTAGATGAGGGTGAGAGCAGTCAGCAGTAGGGTGATCAGGGTCAGTAGATGAGGGTGAGAGCAGTCAGCAGTAGGGTGATCAGGGTCAGTAGATGAGGGTGAGAGCAGTAGGGTGAGCATGGTCAGTAACTGAGGGTGAGAGCAGACAGTAGTAGGGTTATCAGGGTCAGTAGATGAGGGTGAGAGCAGTCAGTAGTAGGGTGATCAGGGTCATTAACTGAGGGTGAGAGCAGTCAGTAGTAGGGTGATCAGGGTCAGTTAATGAGGGTGAGAGCAGTCAGTAGTAGGGTGAGCAGGGTCAGTAGATGAGGGTGAGAGCAGTCAGTAGTAGGGTGAGCATGGTCAGTAGATGAGGGTGAGAGCAGTCAGCAGTAGGGTGATCAGGGTCAGTAGATGATGGTGAGAGCAGTCAGCAGTAGGGTGATCAGGGTTAGTTAATGAGGGTGAGAGCAGTCAGTAGTAGGGTGATCAGGGTCAGTAGATGAGGGTGAGAGCAGTCAGTAGTAGAGTAATCAGGGTCAGTAGATGAGGGTGAGAGCAGTCAATAGTAGGGTGATGAGGGTCAGTAGATGAGGGTGAGAACAGTCAGTAGTAGGGTGATCAGGGTCAGTAGATGAGGGGGAGAGCAGTCAGTAGTAGGGTGATCAGGGTCAGTAGATGAGGGTGATCGCAGTAGGATGAGCAGGGTCAGTAACTGAGGGGGAGAGCAGTCAGTAGTAGGCTGATCAGGGTCAGTAGATGAGGGTGAGAGCAGTCAGTAGTAGGGTGATCAGGGTCAGTAGATGAGGGGGAGAGCAGTCAGTAGTAGGGTGATCAGGGTCAGTAGATGAGGGTGAGAGCAGTCAGTAGTAGGGTGATCAGGGTCAGTAGAGGAGGGTGAGAGCAGTCAGTTGTAGGGTGATCAGGGTCAGTAGATGAGGGTGAGAGCAGTCAGTAGTAGGGTGATCAGGGTCAGTAGATGAGGGGGAGAGCAGTCAGTAGTAGGGTGATCAGGGTCAATAGATGAGGGTGATCGCAGTAGGGTGAGCAGGGTCAGTAACTGAGGGCGAGAGCAGTCAGCAGTAGGGTAAGCAGGGTCAGTATATGAGGGTGAGAGCAGTCAGCAGTAGGGTGATCAGGGTCAGTAACTGAGGGTGAGAGTAGTCAGCAGTAGGGTGATCAGGGTTAGTAGATGAGGGTGAGAGCAGTCAGCAGTAGGGTGATTAGGGTCAGTAGATGAGGGTGAGAGTAGTCAGCAGTAGGGTGAGAAGGGTCATTAACTGAGGGTGAGAGCAGTCAGCAGTAGGGTGATCAGGGTCATTAACTGAGGGTCAGAGCAGCAGGGTGATCAGGGTCAGTAGATGAGGGTAAGAGCAGTCAGTAGTAGGGTGATCAGGGTCAGTTAATGAGGGTGAGAGCAGTCAGTAGTAGGGTGATCAGGGTCAGTAGATAAGGGTGAGAGCAGTCAATAGTAGGGTCAGCAGGGTCAGTAGATGAGGGTGAGATCAGTCAGTAGTAGGGTGATCAGGGTCAGTAGATGAGGGTGAGAGCAGTCGGTAGTAGGGTGATCAGGGTCAGTAGATGAGGGTGACAGCAGTAGGGTGAGCAGGGTCAGTAACTGAGGGTTAGAGCAGTCAGTAGTATGCTGATCAGGGTCAGTAGATGAGGGTGAGAGCAGTCAGTAGTAGGGTGATCAGGGTCATTAACTGAGGGTTAGAGCAGTCAGTAGTAGGGTGATCAGGGTCAGTAGATGAGGGTGACAGCAGTCAGCAGTAGGGTGATCAGGGTCAGTAGATGAGGGGGAGAGCAGTCAGTAGTAGGGTGATCAGGGTCAGTAGATAAGGGTGAGAGAAGTCAATAGTAGGGTGAGCAGGGTCAGTTGTAGGGTGATGAGGGTGAGAGCAGTCAGTAGTAGGGTGATCACGGTCAGTAGATGAGGGTGACAGCAGTAGGGTGAGCAGGGTCAGTAACTGAGGGTGAGAGCAGTCAGTAGTAGGGTGATCAGGGTCAGTAGATGAGGGTGAGAGCAGTCAGTAGTAGGGTGATCAGGGTCATTAACTGAGGGTGAGAGCAGTCAGTAGTAGGGTGAGCAGGGTCAGTTAATGAGGGTGAGAGCAGTCAGTAGTAGGGTGAGCAGGGTCAGTAGATGAGGGTGAGAGCAGTCAGTAGTAGGGTGAGCATGGTCAGTAGATGAGGGTGAGAGCAGTCAGCAGTAGGGTGATCAGGGTCAGTAGATGAGGGTGAGAGCAGTCAGCAGTAGGGTGATCAGGGTCA
The DNA here is from genome assembly GCF_027579735.1 of Bombina bombina. Taxonomy (NCBI): domain Eukaryota; kingdom Metazoa; phylum Chordata; class Amphibia; order Anura; family Bombinatoridae; genus Bombina; species Bombina bombina. The sequence goes on from NC_069505.1 coordinate 385,556,706, forward strand.
GTTAATGAGGGTGAGAGCAGTCAGTAGTAGGGTGATCAGGGTCAGTAACTGAGGGTGAGAGCAGTCAGTAGTAGGGTGAGCAGGGTCAGTAGATGAGGGTGAGAGCAGTCAGTAGTAGGGTGATCGGGGTCACTTAATGAGGGTGACAGCAGTCAACAGACAGTAGGGTGATCACATAAAGCACATACTTTTCTTATGATAAACTTATTCACTAATGTTTCTTGACCTATATTAACACCATCTTTGTCCTTTTTCTTTCATATCTTTATTTTGACTCTGATCACTTTTTTGCATCAAACCCCTAAAATATTGTTTATTCTCCCAACTGCTGATTCTCTTCCCTTTCACTGTTCTCATTTCTCCTTCTCTTGCTGTTACCCCATATCTTATGTTCCCTGCTTACCTATTTCCTATACCTACACTACTATTTACACCTCCCTTCCTCTCTATCCCTCTCCTTCTCAATACTCTCTTTTTAAATTCCTTTTCTGTGTCTCCCTTAACCTCTGTTTCTCATTTTCCCCATTTTTACTTTCTTACTTTTTACCTTCTTCCCTATTTTGTTTTAATTTCACTTGGTGTCTACAAATTGTCTTCCTTTTCCCATACGTCCTCTTTTTCTCTCTGCCGCCCCCTGCAGCTTGGGTTTGGTGTTGCCTCCATATAGCTCTTACTACCTCCGTGCAAATCTCAGTGATCAGATCCTCCAGGTGCAGTGTAAGTTCCCTTCTTGCTTGTGTGTCCTTCTTCCCCCCATGCTCACGCCTGCCCCCGGCCACCCCCCAGATGTGGCAATATTGGGGGGCTAGTCGGGGGGCGAGGGCAGTAGTCGGCGCTGCATGCAGAGCCCGGCAGAGCCTCACAGACATTTAATGCCTGAGAGGTTTGCATGAATCTTCTCCTTTCATCCAATTCATAATGAGTGTCTTTTAGTTTGATTTATCTCTGCCTCTGTCTCTACCTTTATTGCTGCTTTATCTGTCTCTCTGCAGTTATCTTCTCTTTTTTGTCATGTTTCTCTTTATTCTCTTAACCATCTTCTTTCAGACATACACCCTCACTCCCCCTCCCAATTCTATCTGAATAAACTGTTACATTACCTTACTGTCTCTCCTTCCCTCTGTCTTCACTCAGTTCTTCTTGTTATCTCTTTATGATCTCTTCAAAAACATTGTTTTTGTCTCTTGATACTTCTCTTCATTCCTCCATCCTTCTTTTATTACTTCCATCTGTCCTTACCATCCTATCTTGTTTATTTTCATTATTTTCTCCCCATTCTTTCTTCTCTTCTTATGTTTAATCCCTTACCTTTTTTCATATATCTTCCCTTCCTCCCTTCCTTCCATGCTACCCTCCCTTCCTTACTTCCTTCCCTTCATTACTTTGCCTCTCTTCCTTCCTTCCTTCCTTCCCTCCCTCCCTACCTTCCTCTCTTCCTTCCCTCCCTTCCATTCTTTCCTCCCTTCCTTACCACCCTTTCCTCCATCCCTTCCTCCCTCTCTTCCTCCCTCTCTTCCTCCCTCCCACCCTTCCTTTCCTCCTTTCCATCCTTCCCTTCCTTCCTTCCACCCTTTTCTCTCCCTCCTTCCTTCTGTCATTTTTTATTTCACCCTTTTCTTTGTGTCATTCCTTCACAGCCTTTCCTTCATTCCTTCCCTCCATCCCATACTGTCTTTTTTCTTATATTTCCTTCCCTCCTTACAATCCCTACTTATCTTCATTCCATCTGTTCTTTTTCACTTCCTGCTTCTTCTCTAATAATTACAAATGTTCTTTACTTGGTTCTTTCATTTCTCCTCAGCCCTTCCAGTCTTCTTACATAGTTCTAAATCCCATTCACTTCTCTTTATATTTCTCTTTCTTTCTCCCCCTTTGTTCTAACATCTCCATTTTATTACCTTCAGGCTCTCAAATTATTTATTCTATTTTTCTTTTTTTACATCGTACTTCTCTCTTTTTCTTCTCTCTTTATTCATCTGATCTTCCCTTCAATTCTCTTCTTTCTCCTTTCCCTCTGATTATTCTTGTTCTCTGTCTCTTGTCTTCTGCTGGTTCTCATTTTCATCTCTTCTCTCCACCCTCTTGTTTACTTTTTATTGCTCCCACTCCTTTCCTTATTTATCTTTTCTCTCTCACACTCCTTTTGCATTACTTCAGTCTCTCTCTTGCACTGTCTCTTTCTCTCTTCTTCATTCATATTTTTTCTCGCTCTTTTATATCTCTCGCTGTCTTTTTCGCTGCTTATGTTTCATGGTGTTTCTTGCGAGATTTATTTTCTATTCTGTTTGGTTTCAGTACAATTATGAAATACAATATTTTTATTCAATCAGCCCTTGAATAAAATATTGTTTGTAATGGCTCCTCCTCTCCACCCGTTCCTCCTTCTTTTCTTTTGTGTTCTTTTTTTTTTTGTGTTGTTTTTCTGGCTCTCTGGTGGATTTTCACAGATCCAAACAAGAAAACTAAGGGCAAGTATATTCCAGCAATAGACCTTCCTGCCCCTACAAACCCCTTACCCGCCTGCCTGCCCATCACCCTGCCCGTAATGCCTAATACCACCTCTCAGTCCACACCACCTCCTGTCTGTGTCCCTCTGTCACCTTTCCAGAAGCCCGTGTGTTATCGGATGTTCCTCACCTGGCACTTAGATGACAGTAGTGCGGAACCCATGTATGTTTTTCCTTCCTTTCTCTTCTCCTTGCATCCTTCCTTTCTAACCTCACCCTTTACCCTTCTGTAAATTAACTACTTAACAGCCTCCAGAGGTGCTAGCTAAAGCAATATATATATATATATAGATTGATATATATATATTTACACATACTCTGCATATTATTAGTGTAACTATAAATAAATGTGTGTGGATACATTACAGGCCCCTCTGGTGATTAAGAGGTTAAAGCAGACCTATACTTCTTTCTCTGTTCACTGGTGCCCCCTCCTCTACTCATTTAGGTTCAAATGTTTGTCTTGATCAATAATTATTTCTTCCTTAACCCTGATGCCCCTTCTCCTTGTAAGCTTCTCTCCACCATCCCCTCCACCCAGGTAACTGTTTTCCTCCCTCCTTAAGTTAATTCTACATCATTGTCTCAGTTACTAATCTCTTTTTTCCCTATCATTTCAGGTCCCTGTCTATCTCATCCACCCTTTCCCTCCCCTCTATCCCCCTTCTTTCTCCATCTTTCCCCCTCTACCTCACAACTATCCCCTTTCCTTCCCTATCCCCCTTTCTTCTCTACTTCCCCACTATCACCCTTTCTGCTCTATCTCTCCCCATCTTTTTATCCCATCAGTTGCTTATCTCTACCCCATTTTTTCTTATTTACATACAAGGTTGCCTCTCTACAATCTCTCAGGTCCCTTGTTCTTTACATAATGACAACTACCATTCTACCGGCCACTAACATTTTCTTCTAAGTTCCTTTCAATTTGCCTGCTGACTCCCCAACCATCTATGCTGTGTTAACTTTCTTCCTTGTTTTTTTATAACCCTGTTGGCTGCCTTATCCAATCTGTCTTCTTTCCTTTTAAAGTCATCTATACTCTATGCTTCTACTTGGTAGTCTCTCCACCCTATGCTTCTACTTCTTTCCTTCACTACTCCCCCTCTCCCTTACCTTTTCTGTTCTCCCTCTCCCATTCTTACCTTCAGTAGCCTCTCTCTCCCTCCTTTCCCTTTAGTAGTCTCCCTCTCCATTCCTTCCCTTCAGTAGCCCCCTTTCCATTCCCTTTAGTAGTCACCCTCTCCCTTCAGTAGTCTCCCTCTCCCGTCCCTTCAGTAGCCTCCCGCTCCCTTCCCTTCAGTAGCCTCCCTCTTCCGTCCCTTCAGTAGCCTCCCTCTTCCGTCCTTCCCTTCAGTAGTCTTTCTCTCCCTTCCCTTCAGTAGCTTCCCTCTCCCTTCAGTAGCCTCCCTCTCCCTTCCCCTCTGTAACCTCCTCTCCCTTCCTTTCAGTAACCTCCCTCTCCCTTCCCTTCAGTAGCCTCCCTCTCCTTTCCCCTCTATAACCTCATCTTCCTTTACTTCAGTTCACTTCAGTAACCTCCCTCTCCCTTCCCTTCAGTAGCCTTTCTCTTATTTCCTTCCTTTCAGTAGCCTCCCTTCCCTTCAATAGCCTCCCTCTCCCTTCCCTTCAGTAGCCTCCCTTTCCTCTCAGTTGCATCCCTAACTCTTCCCTTCAGTGGCCTCCCTCTCCCTTCCCCTCTGTAACCTCCTCTCCCTTCCCCTCTGTAAGCTCCTCTCCCTTCCCTTCAGTAGCCTCCCTATCTCTTCCCTTCAGTAGCCTCCCTCTCCCTTCCCTTCAGTAGCCTTTCTCTCCCTTCCCTCTCAGTTGCCTCCCTCTCCCTTCCCTTCAGTAGCCTCCCTTCCCTTCAGTAGCCTTTCTCTCCCTTCCCTTCAGTAGCCTCCCTCTCCTTTCCCCTCTGTAAACTCCTCGCCCTTACCCTCTGTAACCTCCCTCTCCCTTCCCTTCAGTAGCCTTTCTCTTCTTTCCTTCCCTTCAGTAGCCTCTTTCTACCTTCCCTTCAGTAGCCTTTCTCTCCCTTCCCTTCAGTAGCCTCCCTCTCCCTTCCCCTCTGTAACCTCCCTCTCCCTTCCCTTCAGTAGCCTTTCTCTTCTTTCCTTCCATTCAGTAGCCTCCCTCTCCCTTCCCTTCAGTATTCTCCCTCTCCCTTCCCTTCAGTAGCCTTTCTCTCCATTCTCTTCAGTAGCCTCCCTCTCCCTTCCCCTCTGTTACCTCCTCTCCCTTCCCTTCAGTAGCCTTTCTCTCCCTTCCCTCTGTTTCCTCCCTTCCCTTCAGTAGCCTCCCTCTCCCTTCCCATCTGTAACCTCCTCTCCCTCCCCCTGTTACCTCCTCTCCCTTCCCTTCTGTTACCACCTCTCCCTTCCCTTCAGTAGCCCCCCTCTCCCTTCCCATCTGTAACCTCCTCTCCCTCCCCCTGTTACCTCCTCTCCCTTCCCTTCTGTTACCACCTCTCCCTTCCCTTCAGTAGCCTCCTTCTCCCTTCCCATCTGTAACCTCCTCTCCCTTCCCCTCTGTTAACTCCTCTCCCTTCCCTTCAGTAGCCTCCCTCTCCCTTCCCTTCAGTAGCCTCCATCTCCCTTCCCCTCTGTACCCTCCTCTCCCTTCCCCTCTGTAAGCTCCTCTCCCTTCCCTTCAGTAGCCTCCCTCTCCCTTCCCATCAGTAGCCTCCCTCTCCCTTCCCCTCTGTAACCTCCTCTCCCTTCGCCTCTGTAAGCTCCTCTCCCTTCCCTTCAGTAGCCTCCCTCTCCCTTCCCTTCAGTAGCCTCCCTCTCCCTTCCCTCTCAGTTGCCTCCCTCTCCCTTCCTTTCCTGTCAGTTGGCTATATCTCTGCTCTATCTTTGCTCTCAGCAGGCTCACCCCTTGTAAGCATTGTTCAGTGTCTTTTCTCCCTGTACTACTTGGCCTCAGCAGCCTGTTTTTCCTGCCCTTCCCCATAACAGCCTATCTTAGCAATCCCCATTGCAGACTTTCAATATTTATTCCACCCTTTATTTACTTGCCAGTATCCTTATATCCTGCTTCTTATTGCTTCTATTCATATATCTCCTCCAGTAGCCTTGTAATAATCTAATTAAGCCTGTCTCCATTATTTCCCTCACCCTACTAATGCAGCTGTGTTTCTTTAAAGGGACATCACACTGCTGGGCACACCTACAATAGCACAGATGCTATTTACTGTTATTGCTTCTTTCTGTCCCTGCAGCTCTCTTCAAATTCATTCTCCTATTTTACCCCCTATAAATTGGCAGATGGTGAAGCTGCACCTCTGTATACTGGCCACCGCCATGTTGGAGCACAGCTACTCTCCGGCCCTGTGGCAGAAGAAGCATTTACACATCAGTGAGGTTGTTGGCTTTTTAACAACTGTTAAACAAATACAACAATGTAATGCTCACACATTGTTTCATGGATTCTAACCCCAAACAAATTATACAACAGGAAGAAAGCTGGAAACATAACTGATCTGTGAGTGAGCACCACTTCTATCACAGGATCTGAGAATACCTAAGCTCCAAGATGGCAGAAGAGGCGGAGCTTTGACATCTGGCACTTCTAAGGATTTAAATTAGGATAACTGCAGTCACAGGATGAAATACAATAACATGAGATGTAGTAACCTTTCTTATGTACTTGTGCTCAACAGTTTAATATCCCTTTAAATGCCACCTCTTTAGCTTCTCCTGCCCCTTAATAATCTCACTACCATATAACAATTCTGAGTAGCGCCTGTCTGTGCCTTTTCCTGCAGCTATTTAACTTTCCACTACAACTCTGCTCCCTCCTAGAACTTAATATTTTTTTGCAACTTACTTAGCAGATAGTCCCCTCAACCAGTCTCCTTTGTCTTCCCCTTAGATTAATCCCCTCCATTTCCTTCCCTTTGGCAGCCTGTTTGTTGAAACACTTCCTCCCGGTATCCTCTCTCCTATATTCTTATATTCACAGTCTCTCCCCCTACACCCCCGCAGTCTCTTCTTCCTCTACACCTCTTTTCAACAGCCTTTTACTCAGCAACACTTTCCTTCACCAGCTTCTCTTTCCTATCCTCCCCCACAGGAGCTTATCTCTCCTAGAATTCCAGCAGCCTTTCCCTCCCCTAAATCCTCCTCAGCAGCCGTCCCTTGTCATGCACATCCCATCTGCAGCCTCTCCCTCTCTTACACCTCCCCTCAGCAGTCTCTCCCTCTCTTACACCTCCCCTCAGCAGTCTCTCCCTCTCTTACACCTCCCCTCAGCAGCCTCTCTCTCTCTTACACCTCTCCTCAGCAGCCTCTCCCTCTCTTACACCTCTCCTTAGCAGCCTCTCCCTCTCTTACACCTCTCCTTAGCAGCCTCTCCCTCTCTTACACCTCTCCTTAGCAGCCTCTCCCTCTCTTACACCTCTCCTTAGCAGCCTCTCCCTCTCTTACACCTCTCCTCAGCAGCCTCTCCCTCTCTTACACTCTCCTCAGCAGCCTCTCCCTCTCTTACACCTCCCCTCAGCAGCCTCTCCCTCTCTTACACATCCCCTCAACAGCCTCTCCATCCCTCACACCTCTCCTCAGCAGCCTCTCCCTCTCTTAAACCTTTCCTCAGCAACCTCTCCCTCTCTTACAACTCCCCTCAGCAGCCTCTCCCTCTCTTACATCTTCCCTCAGCAGCCTCTCCCTCTCTTACATCTTCCCTCAGCAGCCTCTCCCTCTCTTACATCTTCCCTCAGCAGCCTCTCCCTCTCTTACACATCCCCTCAGCAGCCTCTCCCTCCCTTACACCTCTCCCTCTCTTACACCTCCCCTCAGCAGCCTCTCCCTCCCTTACACCTCTCCTCAGCAGCCTCTCCCTCTCTTACAACTCCCCTCAGCAGCCTCTCCCTCTCTTACACCTCTCCTCAGCAGCCTCTCCCTCTCTTACACCTCCCCTCAGCAGCCTCTCCCTCTCTTACACATCCCCTCAGCAGCCTCTCCCTACCTTACACCTCTCCTCAGCAGCCTCTCCCTCTCTTACACCTCCCCTCAGCAGCCTCTCCCTCTCACAACTCCCCTCAGCAGCCTCTCCCTCTCTTACACCTTCCCTCAGCAGCCTCTCCCTCTCTTACACCTCTCCTCAGCAGCCTCTCCCTCTCTTACACCTCCCCTCAGCAGCCTCTCCCTCTCTTACACATCCCCTCAGCAGCCTCTCCCTACCTTACACCTCTCCTCAGCAGCCTCTCCCTCTCTTACACCTCTCCTCAGCAGCCTCTCCCTCTCTTACAACTCCCCTCAGCAGCCTCTCCCTCTCTTACACCTTCCCTCAGCAGCCTCTCCCTCTCTTACACCTCTCCTCAGCAGCCTCTCCACTCATGCGCCTCTTCCTCTCTTACACCTCCCCTCAGCAGCCTCTCCCTCTCTTACACCTCCCCTCAGCAGCCTCTCCCTCCCTTACACCTCCCCTCAGCAGCCTCTCCCTTCCTTACACCTCCCCTCAGCAGCCTCTCCCTCTCTTACACCTCCCCTCAGCAGCCTCTCCCTCCCTTACACCTTCCCTCAGCAGCTTCTTCCTCCCTTACACCTCCCCTCAGCAGCCTCTACCTCCCTTACACCTCCCCTCAGCAGCCTCTTCCTCCCTTACACCTCCCCTCAGCAGCCTCTCCCTCCCTTACACCTCCCCTCAGCAGCTCTCTCCCTCCCTTACACCTTCCCTCATAGCTTCTTCCTCCCTTACACCTCCCGTCAGCAGCCTCTCCCTCCCTTACACCTCCCGTCAGCAGCCTCTCCCTCCCTTAATCCTCCCGTCAGCAGCCTCTCCTTCCCTTACACCTCCCGTCAGCAGCCTCTCCTTCCCTTACACCTCCCGTCAGCAGCCTCTCCCTCCCGTACACCTCCCCTCAGCAGCCTTTCTCTCTCTTACACCTCCCCTCAGCAGCCTCTCCCTCCCTTACACCTCTACTCAGCAGCCTCTCCCTCTCTTACACCTCCCCTCTGCAGCCTCTCCCTCTCTTACACCTCCCATCAGCAGCCTCTCCCTCTCTTACACCTCCCCTCAGCAGCCTCTCCCTCTCTTACACCTCTCCTCAGCAGCCTCTCCCTCCCTTACAACTCCCCTCAGCAGCCTCTCCCTCCCTTACGCCTCTCCTCAGCAGCCTCTCCCTCCCTTACACATCCCCTCAGCAGCCTCTCCCTCTCTAACACCTCCCCTCAGCATCCTTTTACTCTCTTACAACTCCCCTCAGCACTCTCTCTCTCTCTTACAACTCCCCTCAGCAGCCTCTCCCTCCCTTACGCCTCTCCGCAGCAGCCTCTCCCTCTCTTACACCTCCCCTCGGCATCCTCTTACTCTCTTACAACTCCCCTCAGCAGCCTCTCTCTCTCTTACAACTCCCCTCAGCAGCCTCTCCCTCCCTTACACCTCCCCTCAGCATCTTTTTTCTCTCTTACACCTCCACACAGCAGCCTCTCCCTCCCTTACACCTCCCCTCAGCAGCCTCTTCCTCCCTTACACCTCCACTCAGCAGCCTCTCCCTCACTTACACCTCCCCTCAGCAGCCTCTTCCTCCCTTACACCTCCACTCAGCAGCCTCTCCCTCCCTTACACCTCCACTCAGCAGCCTCTCCCTCCCTTACACCTCCCCTCAGCAGCCTCTTCCTCCCTTACACCTCCCCTCAGCAGCCTCTCCCCCTCTTACACCTCCCCTCAGCAGCTTCTCTTTCCTATCCTTCCCTCCTGTATCTCCATCCCTCAGCACTCTCTCTCTCTCTTACAACTCCCCTCAGCAGCCTCTCCCTCCCTTACGCCTCTCCTCAGCAGCCTCTCCCTCTCTTACACCTCCCCTCGGCATCCTCTTACTCTCTTACACCTCCACTCAGCAGCCTCTCCCTCACTTACACCTCCCCTCAGCAGCCTCTTCCTCCCTTACACCTCCACTCAGCAGCCTCTCCCTCCCTTACACCTCCACTCAGCAGCCTCTCCCTCCCTTACGCCTCTCCTCAGCAGCCTATCCCTCCCTTACACATCCCCTCAGCAGCCTCTCCCTCTCTAACACCTCCCCTCAGCATCCTTTTACTCTCTTACAACTCCCCTCAGCACTCTCTCTCTCTCTTACAACTCCCCTCAGCAGCCTCTCCCTCCCTTACGCCTCTCCTCAGCAGCCTCTACCTCTCTTACACCTCCCCTCGGCATCCTCTTACTCTCTTACAACTCCCCTCAGCAGCCTCTCTCTCTCTTACAACTCCCCTCAGCAGCCTCTCCCTCCCTTACACCTCCCCTCAGCATCTTTTTTCTCTCTTACACCTCCACACAGCAGCCTCTCCCTCCCTTACACCTCCCCTCAGCAGCCTCTTCCTCCCTTACACCTCCACTCAGCAGCCTCTCCCTCACTTACACCTCCCCTCAGCAGCCTCTTCCTCCCTTACACCTCCACTCAGCAGCCTCTCCCTCACTTACACCTCCCCTCAGCAGCCTCTTTCTCCCTTACACCTCCACTCAGCAGCCTCTCCCTCCCTTACACCTCCACTCAGCAGCCTCTCCCTACCTTACACCTCCCCTCAGCAGCCTCTCCCTACCTTACACCTCCCCTCAGCAGCCTCTTTCTCCCTTACACCTCCACTCAGCAGCCTCTCCCTCCCTTACACCTCCCCTCAGCAGCCTCTCCCCCTCTTACACCTCCCCTCAGCAGCTTCTCTTTCCTATCCTTCCCTCCTGTATCTCCATCCCCAGCATGAGCATCTCCATCCCCTTTCGCTCAATTACACCTCCCCTAAGCAGCCTTTCCTAACCTCCCTGACAGAAGCCTCTTCTTCCCCTACAACTCTCCTTAGCAACTTGTCCCTTCCTTTTAACCCTCTCAATGACCTCTCAGCAGCTTCCCCCCTGCCCCTACTCCTCTCTTCAGCAACCTCTCCATACTCCTGCAACTCCCTAGAAGCCAGTCCCTCCCCTAAAACTCTAATCAATACCATTTTGTTTTCCTACACTACCCCTTATAGGCCTCTCCTAAGCATCTCATCTCAGCAGCATCTCACTCCCCTCAGCATCCTCTCCCACCCTTATAACTCCTTTCAGCAGCATATCCCTCCCCTGTAGCTTCTCCCTCCCTCCACTGCAGCTTATCTCTCTCCCCTGCAGCTTCTCTTTCACCTACAGCTTATCTCTCACCTGCCGTCTCTCCCCTGCAGCTTGTCTCTCACTTACACCTCCCTTCAGTTGCCTCTCCTTCCCCTGCAGCTTCTCTCTCCCTCCCCAGCACCTTCCCTCAACATCCTCTCCCACCCTTATAACTCCTTTCAGCAGCCTATCCCTCCCCTGTAGCTTCTGTCTCCCTCCCCTGTAGCTTCTGTCTCCCTCCCCTGCAGCTTATCTCTCTCCCCTGCAGCTTCTCTTTCACCTACAGCTTATCTCTCACCTGCCGTCTCCCTCTCCCCTGCAGCTTGTCTCTCCCTTACACCTCCCTTCAGTGGCCTCTCCTTCCCCTGCAGCTTCTCTCTCCCTCCCCTGCAGCTTCTCTCTCACCTGCAGTGTCTCTCTCCCCTGCAACTTGTCTCTCCCTTACATCTCCCTTCAGTAGCCGCTCCCTCCCCTGCAGCTTGTCTCTCCCTTACACCTCCCTTCAGTGGCCTCTCTCTCCCCTACACTTCCCCTAAACATCTTCCTCTCCCCATCTATTCGCTTTTTTCACCCTCACCTTGTGTTCCTCAGCAGTGTCTTTCTCTTATCCCAGCAACCTTTCTACCTTTCCAGTGTCCTCCTCTCATAGCCCAGCTCCCAGTAATGAAGCTGTGGTCCGTCACTAGTGACCAAACCTTGGGACTAGTACCTAATGATGTTCTCCACTCCTTTTTCCCCACCTCCTCCTCTCCTTACTACACAAGCTGGAAGAGGACAGTGCTGTGTCAGTACAGACAGAGTGGGGGCCCCTTTGGGTTTGACAGCCTATATAGTCTGATGGGGTAATCAGTAGTGAAGAATGGATATTGGCAGATGTGGGTCTCATTGTTTAAATACAGCACTGTCATCTGCAGCTTCTGTCTGATTCCCAGTGATCCTGTATTGGCAATGCTAATGAAACTGATAGTGTCCTGTAACCCCACTCACCCTCCTACTCCTGTCATCGCTTGTCCTTTTCCCACCTTGACCGTCCAATCAGAAGGTAGCAGTCCAACCAATCACGTGTTCTTGGCTCACCCCACAGCTGTGCACCCCAGTGCATTGTGGGTAATAATCCCGAGGTTGGGCGGGTTCTAACACTTTCAAAATGTTATTTAGAGCTCCCTCCTCAGATACTTAACTTAGTTTACCTTTGGAAAAAAAATTGTGTACCATCTTCTTCTGCCCAGATATAATTAAAATCTATACCCTGACCCAGAAAATCCTCACTAACACCCCACAATGCACTGTGCCTCCTGTCAGGGGGGCTGGCGTGTGCTTGGACTGTCTTGCTGGGACCCCCAGTCTGGCTGTGTCAGTGCCTGAACACTATACTTTATGTTGTCACCAAATGGTCCAGTTGATTCCACCAAAGCAGAGCATGCAAGTCCTCTTAGGATCTGCTGGGATCTTCTGGCTTCTACAGGAATCTGCTCGTTCACAGCAAAATAGCTTCACGCAAGCATTTCCAGACACATGCACATACATATATACACACTTCTACTCCCATAATCCCTGGGTGTAATCAACACATTTCTATTGAGAATCTCATCCACTCAAAATTCTACTTTGTTAAAACATATCACCAATACCACATGCAGTCATTTTTCGAATGTAGGTGCCTATTCTTATCAATTAGAAGAGACTATGTGTCTTTCATGGCTTTTCCACTTAATTAGGAAGTCTGGTTATCATGTAGTTTTGCACCACGTTAAAGGGACAGTAAGGTTGACATATAATTTTTATGTTTAAGGTAGAGCATGATATTTTAAGCAACTTTCCAATGCATTTCTATTTTCTAATTTGCTTTGTTCTCTTAGGTATTCTTTGTTGACAAGCATACTTAGGTAGGCTCAAGTGCATTGCTGCTTCTTCAACAAAGAAAACAAAGAGATTGAAGCAAATTGGATAACAGACATAAATTGGAAATAAGTTTAAAATTGGATTTTCTATCATAAAAGACAAAGTTGGGGTTTTGTGTCCCTTTAACTCCATCAAAGCTTTGCATTGAGACGATTGAACAGTCAATGCGTCAACTTGAGTTGGCTTCTTCAATTCCAAATTTTGTCCTGTTTGGGTCAACATGTCTTGGCAGTTCACGCTTTTATTTTCTTATTAAATATTTTACAGGTGCACAGTTTATCTGCTAATATACACAATCTTTTAGTGGTTTAATAAACGTTTAAAATATAGGTCATATCGTACTTATAAATGTTAAAAACATAAAACAGTCATCGGAATGCTCTGGTGAATGTCCTATGCAATGTAATGCCTGAGTTTTTTAAAAATATAAATGGTAAAATGACATAGAATAATGGAATTGCATAGCAAAAAGACAATGCAATACCACTTAATATGAATCTTATTTAAATTTGCCAGCCCCCTGTATCATGTGACAGACATCAGCCAATCACAGACTCGTATACATATACTGAATTCTTGCACATGCTCAGTAGTAGCTGGTGCCTCAGAAATTGTGTGTATAAAAAAACTGCATGCTCTTTCTGACCCATGAAGGTTTAATTGTGATTTAAGCATCCCTTTAAATTGATATTTTTAATTTTGAGATGCAAAGTGTTAAACCCTTTTTGAGGTGTTAAAGGGACATGAAACACAAATTTATGTTTTCATGATTCAGATAGAGCATAACATTTTTCAACAACTATCCACTTTACTTCTATTATCATTTTAGCTGCATTCTCTTGGAATACTTTTATTGAAGGAGCAGCAATGCACTATGGGAGTTAGCTGAACACATTAATAAGCCTATGACAAGAGGAGTATATGAGCAGCCACCAACCAGCAGCTAGCTCCCATCTCCTGTTCCTATTTAGATATTCTTTTTAACAAAGGATACCAAGAGAACAAAGCAAATTAGATAATAGAATTACATTGGAAAGTTGTTTGAAACATAATGCTCTATCTGAATCATGAAATAATTTTTTGGGGTTTCATGTCCCTTTTAGTGATATTAGTTTCCCTTTTCACCTAATTTGCATAAAATCTCGTTCCATTTTACAACTATGTGAGAATGTTGTTAGGTGTTACTGATAACCCTCCTCTAATTTGCATTTAACATCCAACAAGTTGGGAACTTATTAAAGGAACACTAAATAAATGATAGATACAATGAAGCATTCAAAGAAAAGATTAGTCTGAGAATAACTGTAGATGTATTTTTTAAAGTTTTATTAGCTGTTTAAATATTAACAAAATAAGTGTAAAGTTTTAGTGTCTATAAAACAATGGGAGCTGCCATGTTGTAACTTAGGTTACCTTCTCTGCTGTGGCCAATTAGGAACAGTTATAAATAGGTCACTACAGGGTGCAGCCAATGGCTGTGTGGAATATAACAGTGTTCTGCACTTTCATTTATAACAGGAACTGAAAAGCTCACAATTTCAGAATGGAAATACAGGAAAAGGGGACAATATAAATAATGAAATTATATTACAAAGTCTTTTTTTATATATACAATTTAGCATTTTATGTTACCAGATCAAACAGTTTAATGTCCCTTTAAGTAAAATTATCATCTTAGAGAACTTTTCAGTATGGAGGGTGTGCTTGCAACCATCACCTGTGATCAGCTCAGCCAAAATACACGTGCACATATATTTTATAAATGTACTAAACTAATTCATTTAAACTCCGATGTTTAGTTAATATAATTTTCTTTATGGGTTTAAGCAATAACATTTATATAATTACTAGTTTTTATTCTTAAATAACTTTACATTTTTAATATATTAAGGATTCATATTTAGATATAATTTATATATAAAATATTAGAATCAACATAATTCTTATTATTAATATGTTTTTATGAACTATGTTTTTGTTTTACCTATTTTAAGTATGTTTCACGGTTTAAATACTAGTTGTAAAGGACATTTTAACACTTTGTACATAGGAGGGTCTGTTTAAAAATCTAGGCTCCATATAACAGCTGTTTATGAATACAATAGACTCAAATGGGAGCTGAAAACACACTCTGCTGCCATAGTTTGTGAGCGCAAAATTAAAATATAGGAATGCCAAAAACTAAAGCCCCAAATAATGCACATACCTAATTTTTACTACTTGAGCTTCTACTGCAGTAATTTTAAAGTACCAGCCATGGGGCCATATGTGGCCCTCAAGATAGTTTCATCTGGCCCTCCCTTGTTTATCAGGTAAATAATTAATTGAGACCCATAAAAAATGTAAGGTTATAAGAGGTGTAACCAGTTAATGTTATATACAGACACTCACAAGATAACTATAAAGACAAACATGCGTTGTCCAGTGTAGTCTCCCATATGCACTGCTTGGATAAATGTCCTTTCTCTTGTTAAGTGTATCCAGTCCACGGATCATCCATTACTTGTGGGATATTCTCCTTCCCAACAGGAAGTTGCAAGAGGATCACCCACAGCAGAGCTGCTATATAGCTCCTCCCCTCACTGCCATATCCAGTCATTCTCTTGCAACTCTCAACAAAGATGGACGTAGTAAGAGGAGAGTGGTGTATTATAGTTAGTTTTTTAACTTCAATCAAAAGTTTGTTATTTTTAAATGGTACCGGAGTGTACTGTTTCATCTCAGGCAGCATTAGAAGAAGAATCTGCCTGTGATTTCTATGATCTTAGCAGAAGTAACTAAGATCCATTGCTGTTCTCACATATTCTGAGGAGTGAGGTAACTTCAGAGGGGGAATAGCGTGCAGGTTTTCCTGTAATAAGGTATGTGCAGTTAACATATTTCTAGGGATGGAATTTGCTAGAAAAATGCTGCTGATACCGGATTAATGTAAGTTAAGCCTTAAATGCAGTGATAGCGACTGGTATCAGGCTTATTAACAGAGATACATACTCTTATAAAAGTGTAATATAAAACGTTTCCTGGCATGTTAATCGTTTTTATATATGTTCGGTGACAAAATTTATTGGGGCCTAGTTTTTTTCCACATGGCTGGCTTGATTTTTGCCTAGTAACAGGCTTTCCACTGTTGCAATATGAGTGGGAAGGGCCTATTTTAGTGCTTTTCTGTGCAGCTAAAAATACTGACAGAGACATTCAGCTTCCCTCTGCATGATACAGGACATCTCTGAAGGGCTCAAAAGGCTTCAAAGTCGTGTTTGAGGAGGGTAACAATCACAGTAGACTGTGGCAGTTTTTTTGTCATTTATTATTCTGTTTTTGTTATTAAGGGGTTAATCATCCATTTGCAAGTGGGTGCAATGCTCTGCTGACTTGTTACATACACTGTAAAAATGTTGTTAGTGTAACTGCCTTTTTTCACTGTTATTTAAAATTTTGTCAAAATTTGTTTCTCTTAAAGGCACAGTAACGTTTTTTTATATTGCTTGTTAACTTGCTTTAAAGTGTTTTCCAAGCTTGCTAGTCTCATTGCTAGTCTGTAAAAACATGTCTGAAACAGAGGATACTTGTTCATTATGTTTAAAAGCCATGGTGGAGCCCCATAGGAGAATGTGTACTAAATGTATTGATTTCACCTTAAACAGTAAAGATCAGTCTTTATCTATAAAAGAATTGTCACCAGAGGGGTCTGTCGAGGGGGAAGTTATGCCGACTAACTCTCCCCACATGTCGGACCCTTCGCCTTCCGCTCAAGGGACGCACGCTAATATGGCGCCAAGTACATCAGGGACGCCCATAGCGATTACTTTGCAGGACATGGCTGCAATCATGAATAATACCCTGTCAGAGGTATTATCCAGATTGCCTGAATTGAGAGGCAAGCGCGATAGTTCTGGGGTTAGACGATATACAGAGCGCGTAGATGATGTAAGAGCCATGTCTGATACTGCGTCACAATATGCAGAACCTGAGGACGGAGAGCTTCAGTCTGTGGGTGACGTCTCTGAATCGGGGAGACCTGATTCAGAGATTTCTAATTTTAAATTTAAGCTTGAGAACCTCCGTGTATTTCTTGGGGAGGTATTAGCTGCTCTGAATGACTGTGACACAATTGCAGTGCCAGAGAAATTGTGTAGGCTGGATAAATACTATGCAGTGCCGGTGAGTACTGATGTTTTTCCAATACCTAAAAGGCTTACAGAAATTATTAATAAGGAGTGGGATAGGCCCGGTGTGCCCTTTTCCCCACCTCCTATATTTAGAAAAATGTTTCCAATAGATGCCACTACACGGGACTTATGGCAGACTGTCCCTAAGGTGGAGGGAGCAGTTTCTACTTTAGCAAAGCGTACCACTATCCCAGTTGAGGAAAGTTGTGCTTTTTCAGATCCAATGGATAAAAAATTAGAGGGTTACCTTAAGAAAATGTTTATTCAACAAGGTTTTATTTTACAGCCCCTTGCATGCATTGCGCCTGTCACTGCTGCGGCGGCATTCTGGTTTGAGGCCCTGGAAGAGGCCATCCATACAGCTCCATTGACTGAAATTGTTGACAAGCTTAGAACTCTTAAGCTAGCTAACTCATTTGTTTCTGATGCCATTGTTAATTTGACTAAACTAACGGCTAAGAATTCTGGATTCGCCATCCAGGCGCGTAGGGCGCTATGGCTCAAATCCTGGTCAGCTGATGTGACTTCAAAGTCTAAATTACTCAACATTCCTTTCAAGGGGCAGACCTTATTCGGGCCTGGTTTGAAAGAAATTATTGCTGACATTACTGGAGGTAAGGGTCATACCCTTCCTCAGGACAGGGCCAAATCAAAGGCCAAACAGTCTAATTTTCGTGCCTTTCGAAATTTCAAGGCAGGTGCAGCATCAACTTCCTCTGCTTCAAAACAAGAGAGAACTTTTGCTCAATCCAAACAGGCCTGGAAACCTAACCAGTCCTGGAACAAGGGCAAGCAGGCCAGAAAGCCTGCTGCTGCCTCTAAGACAGCATGAAGGAGCGGCCCCCTATCCGACAACGGATCTAGTAGGGGGCAGACTCTCTCTCTTCGCCCAGGCATGGGCAAGAGATGTTCAGGATCCCTGGGCGTTGGAGATCATATCTCAGGGATATCTTCTGGACTTCAAAGCTTCTCCACAAGGGAGATTTCACCTTTCAAGATTATCTGCAAACCAGATAAAGAAAGAGGCATTCCTAAGCTGCGTACAAGATCTCCTTGTAATGGGAGTGATCCATCCAGTTCCGCGGACGGAACAAGGACAGGTTTTTATTAAAATCTGTTTGTGGTTCCCAAAAAAGAGGGAACCTTCAGACCAATTTTGGATTTAAAGATCCTAAACAAATTCCTCAGAGTTCCGTCATTCAAGATGAAAACTATTCGAACCATTTTACCCATGATCCAAGAGGGTCAGTACATGACCACAGTGGACTTAAAGGATGCCTACATTCACATTCCGATTCACAAGAATCATCATCAATTCCTGAGGTTTGCCTTTCTAGACAGGCATTACCAATTTGTAGCTCTTCCATTCGGGTTGGCTACAGCCCCAAGAATTTTTACAAAGGTTCTGGGCTCACTTCTGGCGGTCCTAAGACCGCGAGGCATAGCGGTGGCTCCTTACCTGGACGATATCCTGATACAGGCGTCAAGCTTTCAAATTGCCAAATCTCATACAGAGATAGTTCTGGCATTCCTGAGGTCGCATGGGTGGAAAGTGAACGAAGAAAAGAGTTCTCTATCTCCTCACACGAGGGTTTCCTTCCTAGGGACTCTAATAGATTCTGTAGAAAATAAAATTTACCTGACGGAGTCCAGGTTATCAAAACTTCTAAATGCTTGCCGTGTTCTTCACTCCATTCCGCGCCCCACGGTGGCTCAGTGCATGGAAGTAATCGGCTTAATGGTAGCGGCGATGGACATAGTGCCATTTGCGCGCCTGCATCTCAGACCGCTGCAATTATGCATGCTCAGTCAGTGGAATGGGGATTACACAGATTTTCCCCTCTACTAAATCTGGATCAGGAAACCAGAGATTCTCTTCTCTGGTGGTTATCTCGGGCCCATCTGTCCAAGGGTATGACCTTTCGCAGACCAGATTGGACGATTGTAACAACAGATGCCAGCCTTCTAGGTTGAGGTGCAGTCTGGAACTCCCTGAAGGCTCAGGGTTCATAGGCTCAGGAGGAGAAACTCCTCCCAATAAATATTCTGGCGTTAAGAGCAATATTCAATGCTCTTCTGGCTTGGCCTCAGCTAGCAACACTGAGGTTCATCAGATTTCAGTCGGACAACATCACGACTGTGGCTTACATCAACCATCAAGGGGGAACCAGGAGTTCCCTAGCGATGTCAGAAGTCTCCAAGATAATTCGCTGGGCAGAGACTCACTCTTGCCACCTTGCAGCGATCCATATCCCAGGTGTAGAGAACTGGGAGGCGGATTTTCTAAGTCGTCAGACTTTTCATCCGGGGTAATGGGAACTCCATCCGGAGGTGTTTGCTCAATTGGTTCTCCGTTGGGGCAAACCAGATTTAGATCTCATGGCGTCTCGCCAGAACGCCAAGCTTCCTTGTTACGGATCCAGGTCCAGGGACCCAGAAGCGGCACTGATAGATGCTCTAGCAGCGCCTTGGTTCTTCAACCTGGCTTATGTGTTTCCACCGTTTCCTCTGCTCCCTCGTCTGATTGCCAAAATCAAACAGGAAAGAGCATCAGTGATATTGATAGCGCCTGCGTGGCCACGCAGGACCTGGTATGCAGACCTAGTGGACATGTCATCCTTTCCACCATGGACTCTGCCTCTGAGACAAGACCTTCTAATACAAGGTCCTTTCAATCATCCGAATCTACTTTTTCTGAGACTGACTGCATGGAGATTGAACGCTTGATCCTATCAAAGCGTGGCTTCTCCGAGTCAGTAATTGATACCTTAATACAGGTACGAAAGCTTGTCACCAGGAAAATTTACCACAAGATATGGCGTAAATATCTTCATTGGGGTGAATCCAAGAATTACTCATGGAGTAGGGTTAGAATTCCTAGGATATTGTCCTTCCTCCAAGAGGGTTTGGACAATGGATTTTCAGCTAGTTCTTTAAAGGGACAGATTTCTGCTCTGTCTATTCTTTTTCACAAGCGTCTGGCAGAAGTTCCAGACGTTCAGGCATTTTGTCAGGCTTTAGTTAGAATTAAGCCTGTGTTTAAACCTGTTGCTCCTCCATGGAGCTTAAACTTGGTTCTTAAAGTTCTTCAAGGGGTTCCGTTTGAACCCCTTCATTCTATTGATATCAAACTTCTTTCATGGAAAGTTCTTTTTCTGATGGCTATTTCCTCGGCTCGAAGAGTCTCGGAGTTATCTGCCTTACATTGTGATTCTCCTTATCTGATCTTTCATTCAGATAAAGTTGTTCTGCGTACAAAACCTGGGTTTTTACCTAAGGTGGTTTCTAACAAGAATATCAATCAAGAGATTGTTGTTCCATCATTATGTCCTAATCCTTCTTCAAAGAAGGAACGTCTTTTGCATAATCTAGACGTAGTCCGTGCCTTGAAGTTTTACTTACAGGCTACTAAAGATTTTCGCCAAACATCTAACCTGTTTGTTGTTTACTCTGGACAGAGGAGAGGTCAGAAGGCCTCGGCAACCTCTCTTTCTTTTTGGCTTCGGAGTATAATCCATTTAGCCTATGAGACTGCTGGACAGCAGCCTCCTGAAAGGATTACAGCTCATTCTACTAGAGCTGTGGCTTCCACCTGGGCCTTTAAAAATGAGGCCTCTGTTGAACAGATTTGCAAGGCTGCAACTTGGTCTTCCCTTCATACTTTTTCCAAATTTTCCAAATTTGATACTTTTGCTTCTTCGGAGGCTGTTTTTGGGAGAAAGGTTCTACAGGCAGTGGTTCGTTCCGTTTAAGTTCCTGCCTTGTCCCTCCCATCATCTGTGTACTTTAGCTTTGGTATTGGTATCCCACAAGTAATGGATGATCCGTGGACTGGATACACTTAACAAGAGAAAACATAATTTATGCTTACCTGATAAATTTATTTCTCTTGTAGTGTATCCAGTCCACGGCCCGCCCTGTCCTTTTCAGGCAGGTCTAAATTTTAATTAAACTACAGTCACCACTGCACCCTATGGTTTCTCCTTTCTCGGCTTGTTTCGACTGGATATGGCAGTGAGGGGAGGAGCTATATAGCAGCTCTGCTGTGGGTGATCCTCTTGCAACTTCCTGTTGGGAAGGAGAATATCCCACAAGTAATGGATGATCCGTGGACTGGATACACTACAAGAGAAATAAATTTATCAGGTAAGCATAAATTATGTTTTTTACGTTGTTATATAGTCCCAGTATGATCACTTTACTTGGCGTTCACATAGATATGTGTATGTCTATTATGGGATACAAATCCCACCTTGAGGTACTACTTGGGTAAATGTCACTTCCAGTTCCTAATATATCCTGTTCCAAAGCACTCACTCTGTTCAAACAGCCCCCACAGGGGAGGAACACTTTGCCAGTGGCCCTCAGATACATTATTCTTTATACCCATGTTCTAATTGATTGCGAATGGATTGGAATAAATGATTAAATACTCCTAATGGATTGGAATAGTAAACATAGACTGAATGGTAGATATACACAACTTATCTAATACATAAATTAAAATGTTATACAATTTTTTTTTTAATATCTTAAAGCGATAATGGGACATGGGACATGGAACTCCAAACTAACGTTTTGTGATTCAAACAAAGCGAATACTGTAAACATTCCAATCTATAGAGGTAAAAAATACCTCTTTCTCTTATTATCCTTTGTTGACATTTTACTTTTTTCTATCAGAGCAAATTGAAGTAGGCTCAGGAGTGTACACTACATGTATAACATTGTTACAAACCCTGTAGCCATATAGTGTTCAACAAACATACACACGACTGAGAATACCCCAGTATGCTTTTATGGAAAGGTGCCAAGTTTTTACAAATTATACCAAAAAATTATGTAATTTTAATAATAAAAGAAAACTGTACATAGACATAGGGCAACAGGCACTTGACTAGCAGAGCTCATATGGGCTGCATTTGGAAATGGTGAATGGTACTTTTATAACCTTATTTTATTGTTTAGGTTTTGTGAATTATCGTTTTATGCAGAAAATAAACTAAAATGTCTTTGTCCTTTAACTGGATAAGAAAGTCAAAATTAAACTTTAATGATTCACGAGGATCATGCAATGGGGTCGGATTATCAATGTGCGGGCAGACATGATCAGATATAGCGGATCATGTCTGCCGCACCTCGATAAATGCCGACAGCATACGCTGTCGGCATTTATCATTGCACACGCATTCCTTGTAAAATGCGTGTGCAATGCCGCCCCCTGCAGATTCGCGTAGCAGGGGTGTCGATCAGCCCGATCGTATCCGATCGGGCTGATTGCTGTCCGCCGCCTCAGAAGTGGAGGACAAGTTAAGGACCAGCGGTCTTAAGACCGCTGCTTCTTAACTCCTGTTTCCAGCGAGCCTGAAAGCTTGCGTGGATACAGGTGCATACGGCACCATACGGGGGTTGATAAATCGGCCCCTTTATGTTAAAAAGCACATAAACATATCCTCAGGATTAATGCATTAGCCAGGATTTAGCTGGTGATTGGGGGTTGTCATTGAACCCACAAGATGTCTTCAGCTAGCTCCCAGTCGTGCATTGCTGCTCTAGACTTATAGCACGAAATAATATTGAATAATATCAGGAATATAATAGGAATAATTAAGCAAGGAAGTTATATGGAACAGTACTGTGAGTTATAGGGAGGGAGGGCTTATATGAAGCCATAAATGGAGTTAAAAGGAAAGAATACTAAGGCCTAGATTTAGAGTTCGGCGTTAGCCGTGAAAACCAGAGTTAGAGGCTCCTAACGCTGGTTTTAGGCTACCGCCGGTATTTGGAGTCAGTGATTAAAGGGTCTAACGCTCACTTTTCAGCCGCGACTTTTCCATACCGCAGATCCCCTTACGTCAATTGCGTATCCTATCTTTTCAATGGGATCTTCCTAACGCCGGTATTTAGAGTCGTTTCTGAAGTGAGCGTTAGAGCTCTAACGACAAAACTCCAGCCGCAGGAAAATAGCAGGAGTTAAGAGCTTTCTGGGCTAACGCCGGTTCATAAAGCTCTTAACTACTGTACCCTAAAGTACACTAACACCCATAAACTACCTATGCACCCCTAAACCGAGGTCCCCCCACATCGCCGCAACTCGATTACATTTTTTAACCCCTAATCTGCCGACCGCAACCTACGTTATCCCTATGTACCCCTAATCTGCTGCCCCTAACACCGCCGACCCCTGTATTATATTTATTAACCCCTAACCTGCCCCCCTCAACGTCGCCGCCAGCTACTTACAATAATTAACCCCTAATCTGCCGACCGCAAAGCGCCGCCACCTACGTTATCCTTATGTACCCCTAATCTGCTGCCCCTAACACCGCCGACCCCTATATTATATTTATTAACCCCTAATCTGCCCCCCTCAACGTCGCCGACACCTGCCTACACTTATTAACCCCTAATCTGCCGAGCGGACCTGAGCGCTACTATAATAAAGTTATTAACCCCTAATCCGCCTCACTAACCCTATCATAAATAGTATGATCCAATCAGCCAATCAGATTGAGCTCGCATTCTATTGGCTGTTCCATCAGCCAATCAGAATATTCCTACCTTAATTCCGATTGGCTGATAGAATACTATCAGCCAATCGGAATTCGAGGGACGCCATCTTGGATGACGTCCCTTAAAGGAACCGTCATTCGTCGGGAGACGCCGGAAGAAGAGGATGGATCCGCGTCGGCTGCTTCAAGATGGACCCGCTCCGCACCGGATGGAAGAAGATCGAAGATGCCGCTTGGAGAAGATGTTTGCCGGTCCGGATGTCCTCTTCTTGCCGGATAGGAGGAAGACTTTGGAGCCTCTTCTGGACCTCTTCAGCACCGGATGCCAGGACGGATCGGTGATACCTGGATGGTGAAGACAAGGTAGGAAGATCTTCAGGGGCTTAGTGTTAGGTTTATTTAAGGGGGGTTTGGGTTAGATTAGGGGTATGTGGGTGGTGGGTTGTAATGTTGGGGGGGGGGTATTGTATGTTTTTTTTTACAGGCAAAAGAGCTGATTTTCTTGGGGCATGCCCCGCAAAGGGCCCTGTTCAGGGCTGGTAAGGTAAAAGAGCTTTTAACTCTATTAATTTAGAATAGGGTAGGGCATTTTTTTATTTTGGGGGTCTTTGTTATTTTATTAGGGGGCTTAGAGTAGGTGTAATTAGTTTAAAATATTTTTCTTATGTTTCTTATGTTAGTTCTTTTTTATTTTTGGTACTTTAGTTAGTTTATGTAATTGTAGTTATTTGTAGCAATTGTATTTAATTTATTTATTGATAGTGTAGTGTTAGGTTAATTGTAGGTAATTGTAGGTATTTTATTTAATTAATTTATTGATAGGGTAGTGTTAGGTTTAATTATAACTTAGGTTAGGATTTATTTTACAGGTAATTTTGTTATTATTTTAACTAGGTAACTATTAAATAGTTCTTAACTATTTAATAGCTATTGTACCTGTTTAAAATAATTACCAAGTTGCCTGTAAAATAAATATTAATCCTAAAATAGCTACAATATAATTATAATTTATATTGTAGCTATATTAGGATGTATTTTACAGGTAAGTATTTAGCTTTAAATAGGAATAATTTATTTAATAAGAGTTAATTAATTTCGTTAGATTAAAATTATATTTAAGTTAGGGGGGTGTTAGTGTTAGGGTTAGACTTAGCTTTAGGGGTTAATCCATTTATTATAGTAGCGATGAGCTCCGGTCGTCAGATTAGGGGTTAATAATTGAAGTTAGGTGTCGGCGATGTTAGGGAGGGCAGATTAGGGGTTAATACTATTTATGATAGGGTTAGTGAGGCGGATTAGGGGTTAATAACTTTATTATAGTAGCGCTCAGGTCCGCTCGGCAGATTAGGGGTTAATTATTGTAAGTAGCTGGCGGCGACGTTGTGGGGGGCAGGTTAGGGGTTAATAAATATAATATAGGGGTCGGCGGTGTTAGGGGCAGCAGATTAGGGGTACATAGGGATAATGTAAGTTGCGGCGGTTTATGGAGCGGAAGATTAGGGGTTAATAATATAATGCAGGGGTCAGCGATAGCGGGGGCGGCAGATTAGGGGTTAATAAGTGTAAGGGTAGGGGTGTTTAGACTCGGGGTACATGTTAGAGTGTTAGGTGCAGACGTAGGAAGTGTTTCCCCATAGGAAACAATGGGGCTGCGTTAGGAGCTGAACGCTGCTTTTTTGCAGGTGTTAGGTTTTTTTTCAGCTCAAACAGCCCCATTGTTTCCTATGGGAGAATCGTGCACGAGCACGTTTTTGAGGCTGGCCGCATCCGTAAGCAACTCTGGTATCGAGAGTTGCATTTGCGGTAAAAATGCTCTATGCTCCTTTTTTGGAGTCTAACGCAGCATTTTTTTGAACTCTCGATACCAGAGTTAATTTTATGGTGCGGCCAGAAAAAAGCCAGCGGAGCGTTAACAGCCCATCTACCGCCAAACTCCAAATCTAGGCCTAAGTGTGGTTTATAAAGAATACTTAGATGTTTTTCATGATAAGCTTTTATAACGTTGTATAGTATTATTTTGTTTCCTTATAGGGGCATGAATTATTAATAATAAAATAATATGTTAGTGGGTTGTGAATACAATGTACATGTGGTGAGTACATATAAAGAATGCTTTTCATTACCAAACATTTACTGTCCCTTTAAGAAATACCAAGTAATAACTAAATGTTATAATACAACTAAATAAGGGAGGGTTTTTTATTTTTATTTTATTGTACAAGTCATGAAAGATTAACTATAGGAGCTGGCAGTATAGAGGTGTTTTTTGCACATAAGCTATCACAGCCAGACTCCAGTTTGCTATGAAAGATTAACTGACTTCTATGTCTCTTCAAAAGGACAGAAAACACACAAAAAATTATCATGTAGAAGAAAGAGCACTACTTAATCTTTTTTTCATGCAAAATAATATTTTAACATGGTTAAGTTAAAGCATTTTGTTTTGAAGCTATCAGGAAATGCATATCTGGATACAACTGGACCTTAAGGACTGATTGATCACTGGCCAATAAACAGAACACTGCTTTATTGGTGGGCAGTGACACGCCTCCCAAGCATACATTTTTTTCTCAGTAAAGATACATCTGTTTGCAAAACACAAACTGTACAAACCCTCTTAGTTGCAACAAAGAAAAAATATATGACTTGTTTCCCTTTAAAGACTGATCATACTTTTGCCAAAGATCCCGTTCTTTTTCTGCATCTGAATCTTTTTATTCTTTTCTCTAAATCTTCAGCTCTATAATGATTAAGAAAATGAGTCCGTCAAACAGGGTTTTAATAATTTAAAATAAAAATAAAAAATTAAACTTTTCCTCTAAGACAAAAGGATTTCTTCAAGGCTGCATAGTAGTCAATTGGCTTAACGGCGGCAGCTCTGTATGTAATTCATTTTGCTCAGCTTTACATAAGACTTTTGCAACTGAGCTTGTTCCTTAATGGAACCACAACTTGAACGATTTGTCTCATTGCTTGACTTTATCTGGTGGTTGGTGGAAAGGAGCTATTGCAGAGGAAGACGTTTTCTGAAGCTTAATGCCTTGTGATCCAGTAGAGGACCTACTCAACAGTGGGCCCTGGTGCAAAATATTTTTTTAGGCCCCCCAAAGGTAACTCATTAGCAATATCAATAAGATACATGCTGCTCTATATAATGAATTAGAGGATAGATAAACACTAACCTGCACTAATTAAAGGCGTTAGGATTGTACACAGACTGCACACACCTATGTATAGTCTGCTATGGGCCCCCCAAACCCTTGGGCCCTGGTGTAACTGCACCTGCTGCACCAATTATAGTTCTGCCCCTGTTGTGATCCTCACAAATTCCACTCTGGTTAGTTAGGAGCACAAAAATGGGAATGTGAAAACATGACTTGGGTATCTTTTCTAATTGATGCAATGGATTTACTGAAATAGTGGAATTGTATTGAAAATGAAAAAAAAAGTTGCTTTGTGATATTTACCGAGTGTTTGTCATAAAGACTGGATTCTAGGCCCTTGTGTCAGGAGCAAGGATACTGAAGCATTTATAATAAATTCAATAGGATTGTCTTGGAATTTAAAGGGACACTGTACCCAAAAAATTTATTTTGTAATTCAGAAAGAACATGCAATTTTAAGCAACTTTCTGATTTACTCCTATTATCAATTTTTCTTCGTTCTCTTGCTATCATTATTTGAAAAAGAAGGCATCTAAGCTTTTTTTTGGTTTCAGTACTCTGGACAGCACTTTTTTATTGGTGGATGAATTTATCCACCAATCAGCAAGAACAACCCAGGTTGTTCACCAAAAACGGGCCGGCATCTAAACTTACATTCTTGCATTTCAAATAAAGATACCAAGAGAAAGAAGAAAATTTGATAATAGAAGTAAATTAGAAAGTTGCTTAAAATTTCATGCTCAATCTGAATCACATAAGAATTTTTTTGGGTACAGTATCCCTTTAAGACAAGCATTCATCTTCTCTTCAATGCCTCTGCTTCCTCTAGTGATCAAGCAAACAGAAAACCAAGCATCTGCTCTGGTCATCCATCAAGTGCTCATTTCATTTCCAAGGTTGGATTTGTGAGCCATTGATTTTGAAGAATCAGGGATTTCCCTTGCTACAGGCTTATAAGCCAGTGAAAGATAAGCCTTATTAGCTGATTTGATCCATTTTTTGCTTAATAGTCTGAACAGACAAATCTTCCACAGATCTTAGCGTTGGTATTGATGGTATTGTTAAGGGATTAAGGTTAAGCTTGTCAAACATCTGAAGTTTTCTTCTGTTTCAGTTTTACTTCATTATTAGCTTTTCACGCTTTTAGTCTTCTTCAGGCTCTGGAATTGACACTGTTTTTGTAGCATCCACATTAAAAGACTTTGATGGCACATAAGAAACATAGGCCCATCAAGTCTTAAATATTGTCTATAAAGTGTAAGCTTAATTATCTTGTAGGATAGCCTTATGCTTATTCCAGACGTCGTTGAAACCCCCCACAGTGTTTGTCTTTACCACCTCCGATGGAAGTTTATTCCATGAATCACCAACCCTTTCTGTAAAGAAGTGCTTTCTCCAAATCACCCCTGTATCTATTACTGTCGCTCTTCAGCATAAACTTTATTAAGTTCCTCAATATGCTTTAAGGTTTCTATCATATCACCACTTTCCCTTCTCTCCTTTAAGCTATACATATTTAGGTCATCAAGTCTTTGTACATTTTTATTGTTGTAAACCATGAGATATGGCGTCTGGAACTCTACACAATACTCAAGATGAGGCTCAACTTGTGATCTGTAGAGTGACAAGAACCTCATTTTTTCTGCTAACTCTTCATATACAACCAAACATCCTACTAACCTTCTGTATTGTTACCACATTTCATATCCTTCAAAATAATAATTACCAAGTTCTGTTCCTCTTTTGTAACAGTCAATAAAGTGTCATTGAGTCTGTATATAACCTTGCCAAATTATTAAACCCATTGGTGAAAAATCGTCATTTTTATATTTATTTCATATTTTTTCTTAATTGTGTTGATTGCTTTTTAAGCTTTGTAACCATTTTTTGTTCTATGTTATATTGGCAACCTCTGCAATACGTATTTACATGAAGTTTGATGTAATATTAATAGAATATTTGGTAAATTAACATATGTATTTATTTTTCTGATGGGTAAACAAAGTGACATATCATTAAAGAAAGTCGGTCAAATCGTCATATTGTTAAAGTGAAAAACATGTCTCAGTACAAGATTGCTGAAATTGTAGGAGTATCACATAGTTCTGTAAAGAATATTGTGAGATGCAATTTTATCAGTAAAACACTGTGCTGAAACCACACATGGCATACAAATCGACAGATGATGATAAAAATGAAGTTTAGGTTTAACTCTTATTTTATACTTTAACAGTAATAAAGATACTAAAAATAGTGGGAGTATAATATATCTGGTAGAAAACAAACCAGCTGAACCTTGTAAGTAAACTAGGGTTAAATAATCCAAAGGAGGTACACTGGAGCATCGAGTCAATAACTATCATAGAGGCAAGGGTAAGTCTGTGATAAATCAGATGTGATGTGGTGCTTCAACATAGCAGATTTTTCACCCCACACCAGACCGCAAGCCAGGGCAATCTCTCCGGGCTGACTGTTTAGGTTGATCAGAGTGCATGGCGAGGAGAGCAGAGCCAAGTGTGCAGCCAGGGAACAGATCTAAATTTACGGCTAGGGAAGAGGCCGCTTCGCCACTACAGTTGTTCTGGTGTTTGCCCAAAGTCTCTTCAGAAACTCGTGTGCTCCGATGCTGAGGATCGCTCGAAAGGTAAGGTTCTGACGTCGGTCTAGAGCTACAGCCAGCCCCAAGTAAGCAGGGATTTCCAGAGGCGAATGAGAGATAATGTGCTCGCTGGTCTGCCCTCCCCCAGGTCTGGAGCTGAAGTTGCGGGTGCAGCGTTTCAATGTGGAGCAGGGCTCCCGCCCCAGTGCTATTTGTATCAGTAGGTGAATACAGCCCATCACCCCTCCCGTCGCACAGTGCCTGTTTCTGTACAGCATACGTAGATAGGCTGCAGCTTCCAGCAGCAAAAAGCTTGATCAGTTGAGTTTCCAAAAGCCGGAAGGTGGACTCAATAAGGCCTCGGGCTATCAACTCCCAGTCCTCAGGAGCCGCCATCTTGTCTTGCGTAGGGATCAATAAAACAACTGGTATAACTGCTGAGACTGCTTCAGTATTGTAAATCAGTATATAATTGGGTGCATATAACGGCTCGCTATGCATGTATTGTGGTCCATTATTTCAGCCACTATCGGCCTCAGCCCATCAATGGATGTGTCTATGTGGTTGCGTTGTAAAGCTTGTGTTAGGCTTCAATAAGATACGCCAGTGCCCATATTAGGTTGGTAGTAGGCAGCAGGATGAGGTCTCCAATATGGTTGTAAAGTCGCTTATTAAACCATGGTTTTACCCCAATCTTCAAGCTTCAGAGCCGGAGCTCATGCAATGTGCGCCCGGCTGGCTAGGCAGTTGGCTCCGCCCCCCCTGTAAAGAATATTAAGAAATAAATGGATTATGTGGATGGTTTCCAAGCAGCGTTTCTGGCTAACAGGCCCTCTTCATCTCATTGTCGCTGAACAGTTCTCTTTTTTTCTTAAGATTCTTTACAGAACTATGTGAAACACCTACAATTTCAGCAATCTTTTACTGCAACATGTTTTTTGCCTTCAACAGGCCGACAATTTTGTTTATCCATCTATAAAAACATATACATTTATTATTATTTACCAAATATTTTAGTAATATTACATCAAATTACACGTAAATATGTACTGCAGGTGGTGCCAATACAACATGGAATAAGAAATGGTTACAAAACTAAAAAAAATCAATCAACACTATTAACAATGAATATTAAATTAATATCAAAGTTATGATTAAATAAATGATAGATACTCCCTTTATTACCCATTCCCAAGTTTTGCATAACCAATACTGTTTAATAAATATACCTTTTACCTCTGTGATTACATTGTAATCAGACTACCCCTTATCTCAGTACTTTTGACAGATTTGCATTTTAGGCAATCAGTGCTGACTCATAAATAACATTGTGCTCACTGCCGTAGAATTATCTATATGACACACATGAACTAGCACTGTCTAACTAAAAAACTTTCAAAATGCACCGAGATAAGAAGTGGCCTTCAACGACTTAGAAATCAGTTTGAGTCTACCTACGTTTAGCTTTTCACAAAGAATACCAAGTGAACAAAGCAAATGTATTGATTAAAGTAAAATGGAAAGTTGTTTAAAATTGCATGCCCTATCTGAATTATGAAAGTTCAATTTTCACTTGATTGTCCCTTTAATACATAAAAACTAGTTTTGTTCTTGGCACCAGAGCTGTTTGTAGGTTATTTTTGCCTTCAGTAATGATGAGGAACTATAAAAATCAAACAGAACTACATAAAGTGATAACCTAGTCAAATATAAACGGCTGTCTTATAGTACTCAAGACACATGCATGATCCTGTGCCTATCTAAGTATGCACAGCTAGAAAGAAGTCAATTTGATAGAGGTAAATTGGTAAGCTGTACAATGTATCTAAATCATTAACGTTTTAAAGGACAGCAAGTGAAAATTAAACTTTCATGGTTCAGACAGAGGGCTATATTGCAAGTGGAGCATTAATTTGCACATGTATTACAAGTCGAAAGTAAACGCATTCGCTCAAGCGCAATTGAATATAACCCACGTTGGGTTTATCACAACTTAAAGGGACAGGAAACCCCAACATTTCCTAAAAATGGGGTGAAAAAGAGGGCTAAAAGCAATCACATAAATCAATATGGTAAAAAGCAATTCATATTAAAAACATTTGAAAATAAATGATAAAAACAATTAATTTTTAAAAACACTTTATATAAATGATTATTCAAATATACATATAAATAAACAAAATAAAAATACAAAATAGAAATTATATGGGTAAAAATAAGTATCACTGTGCAGAAAAACCACCGGTGGTTATATTAGCCTAAAAAAGTTGTTTTTCTGCACAGTGATACTTATTTTTACCCATATATTTTCTATTTTGTATTTTTATTTTGTTTATATATGTATTTGAGTAATCATTGATTTAAAGTGTTTTAAAAAAATGTGTTGCTTTTATCATTTATTTTCAAATGTTTTTAATATGAATTGCTTTTTACCATATTGATTTATGTGATTGCTTTTAGCGCTCTTTATCACCCCATTTTTTAGATTTGCATCTTTGTACAGGATTGGTTTTAGAGGCCGATCCTCATTAAAAGAGCTAAATCGCATTAGAAAGTGTGTATAGATAACCCCTTCTACTTTTCTATAAACCCCAACATTTTCTCACATGATTCAGATAGAACATACAATTTCAAATAACTTTATAATTTACTTCTATTACACATTTGCTTTATTCTCTTGTTATCCTTTGCTGAAGGAACAGCATTGCACTACTGGCTACTAGCTGAACACATCTAGTTAGCCAATCACAAGAGACACATGTGTGCAGGCACCAATCAGCAGCTAGCTCCCACTAGTGTAGATTATGTGCATATTCTTTTTTAACAAGGGATACCAAGAGAACAAAGCACATTTGAAAATAGAAGTGAATTTATGTGTCTTAAAATGACATGCTCTATTTGAATCTTAATTTTGACTTTCCTATCCCTTTAAGACCTTGCATATAGGGTTAGGGCTAAAATAATAGTTTCACCAAACATAAATACATTAAAATACACCGTTACACTCATATATACACTACCTGATAGTAATTAGTCATAAAAATATTAAACATTTTTTTTAAGGGGTTACATTCCAATTTTCTTTATATAGCGCCAATGTTCTTTGTATTTTTAAATTGATATTCCTAATTATATCTGTATATATCTATACCTGTATATATTCATATATATATATACAATAATTATAAATATATATTTCTTTCATGTAATTAGCAAGAGTCCATGAGCTAGTGACGTATGGGATATACATTCCTACCAGGAGGGGCAAAGTTTCCCAAACCTTAAATGTCTATAAATACACCCCTCACCACACCCACAATTCAGTTTTACAGTAAGTTTGTGCTAGATTCTACGTTGATATGCGCTCCGCAGCAGGTTGGAGCCCGGTTTTCCTCTCAGCGTGCAGTGAATGTCAGAGGGATGTGAGGAGAGTATTGCCTATTTGAATGCAATGATCTCCTTCTACGGGGTCTATTTCATAGGTTCTCTGTTATCGGTCGTAGAGATTCATCTCTTACCTCCCTTTTCAGATCGACGATATACTCTTATATATATACCATTACCTCTGCTGATTTTCGTTTCAGTACTGGTTTGGCTTTCTACAACATGTAGATGAGTGTCCTGGGGTAAGTAAGTAAGCTTATTTTCTGTGACACTCTAAGCTATGGTTAGGCACTTTTTTATAAAGTTCTAAATATATGTATTCAAACATTTATTTGCCTTGACTCAGGATGTTTAACATTCCTTATTTTCAGACAGTCAGTTTCATACTTGGGATAAATGCATTTGTTTCAATCATTTTTTCTTACCTTAAAAAATTTGACTTTTTCCCTGTGGGCTGTTAGGCTCGCGGGGGCTGAAAATGCTTCATTTTATTGCGTCATTCTTGGCGCAGACTTTTTTGGCGCAAATTTTTTTTTCTGTTTCCGGCGTCATACGTGTCGCCGGAAGTTGCGTCATTTTTTTGACGTTTTTTTTTGCGTCAAAAGTGTCGGCGTTCCGGATGTGGCGTCATTTTTGTCTCCACATTATTTAAGTCTCATTATTTATTGCTTCTGGTTGCTAGAAGCTTGTTCACTGGCATTTTTTTTTTTTTTTTTTTTTCCCATTCCTGAAACTGTCATTTAAGGAATTTGATCAATTTTGCTTTATATGTTGTTTTTTCTTTTACATATTGCAAGATGTTCCACGTTGCAACTGAGTCAGAAGATACTTCAGGAAAATCGCTGCCCAGTGCTGGAGCTACCAAGCTAAGTGTATCTGCTATAAACTTTTGGTATCTGTTTCTCCAGCTGTTGTTTGTATTGCATGTCATGACAAACTTATTAATGCAGATAAAATTTCCTTTAGTACTGTTACATTACCTGTTGCTGTTCCGTCAACATCTAATTTTCAGAGTGTTCCTGATAATATAAGAGATTTTATTTTTTAAATCCATTAAGAAGGCTATGTCTGTTATTTCTCCTTCTAGTATACATAAAAGTCTTTTAAAACTTCTCTTTTTTGCAGATGAATTTTTAAATGAACATCATCATTCTGATACTGATAATGGTTCTTCTGGTTCAGAGGTTTCTGTCTCAGAGGTTGATGCTGATAAATCTTTGTATTTGTTCAAGATGGAATTTATTCGTTCTTTACTTAAAGAAGTATTAATTGCATTAGAAATAGAGGATTCTGGTCCTCTTGATACTAAATCTAAACGTTTAAATAAGGTTTTTAAATCTCCTGTAGTTATTCCAGAAGTGTTTTCTCTCCCTGATGCTATTTCTGAAGTAATTTCCAGGGAATGGAATAATTTGGGTAATTCATTTACTCCTTCTAAACGTTTAAGCAATTATATCCTGTGCCATCTGACAGATTAGAGTTTTGGGACAAAATCTCTAAGGTTAATGGGGCTGTCTCTACTCCTGCTAAACGTACTACTATTCCTATGGCAGATAGTACTTCATTTAAGGATCCTTTAGATAGGAAAATTGAATCCTTTCTAAGAAAAGCTTACTTATGTTCAGGTAATCTTCTTAGACCTGCTATATTTTTAGCGGATGTTGCTGCAGCTTCAACTTTTTGGTTAGAAGCTTTAGCGCAACAAGTAACAGATCATAATTTTATAGCATTATTATTATTCTATAACATGCTAATAATTTTATTTGTGATACCATCTTTTGATATCATTAGAGTTGATGTCAGGTATATGTTTCTAGCTATTTTAGCTAGAAAAGCTTTATGGCTTAAAACTTGGAATGCTGATATGTCTTCTAAGTCAACTTTGCTTTCCTTTTCTTTCCAGGGTAATAAATTATTCGATTTTCAGTTGGATTCTATTATCTCAACTGTTACTGGAGGGAAGGGAACTTTTTTACCAAAGGATAAAAAATCTAAGGTAAATTTAGGTCTAATAATCATTTTCATTCCTTTCCTCACAACAAGGAACAAAAGCCTGGTCCTTCATCCTCAGGAGCAGTATCAGTTTGGAAACCTTTTCCAGTTTGCAATATATCCAAGCCTTATAGAAACCTATAGCCAGCTCCTAAATACCCATGAAGGTGCGGCCCTCATTCCAGCTCAGCTGGTATGGGGCAGTTTATGTTTTCTTCAAGGAAATTTGGATCAATTCCGTTCACAATCTCTGGTTTCAGAACATTGTTTCAGAAAGGTATAGAATTGGCTTCAAGTTAAGGCCTCCTGCAAAGAGATTTTTTTTTCTTTCCCGTGTCCCAGTAAACACAGCAAAGGCTCAGCATTTCTGAAATGTGTTTCAGATCTAGAGTTGGCTGGAGTAATTATGCCAGTTCCAGTTCTGGAACAGGGGCTGGGGTTTTATTCTATCTCTTCATTGTACCAAAGAAGGTCAATTCCTTCAAACCAGTTCCGGATCTATCTATATTGAATCGTTATGTATACCAACATTCAAGATGGTAACTGTTGGACTATCCTGCCTTTTGTTTAGCAAGGGCATTATATGTCTACAATAGATTTACAGGATGAATATCTGCATATTCCGATTCATCCAGATCACTTTTAGTTTCTGAGATTCTCTTTTTAGACGAGCATTACCAGTTTTGTGGCTCTACCGTTTGGCCTAGCGTCAGCTCCAAGAATTTTTTTCAAAGGTTCTCGGTGCCCTTCTGTCTGTAATCAGAGAACAGGGTTTTGGTATTTCCTTATTTGGACGATATCTTGGTACTTGCTCAGTCTTCACATTTTCGCAGAATCTCTTACGAATCGACTTGTGTTGTTTCTTCAAGATCATGGTTGGAGGATCAATTTACCATTCAGTTCATTGTTTCCTCAGACAAGGGTAACCTTTTTAGGTTTCCAGATAGATTCAGTGTCTATGACTCTGTCCTTGTCAGATAAGAGAAATTTAACATTGATATCAGCTTGTCAAAACCTTCAGTCACAATCATTCCCTTTGGTAGTCTTATGCATGGAAATTTTAGGTCTTAGGACTGCCGCATCGGATGCGATCTCCTTTGCTCGTTTTCACATGCGACCTCTTCAGCTCTGTATGCTGAACCAGTGGTGCAGGGATTACACAAAGATATCTCAATTAATATCTTTAAACCGATTATACGACACTCTCTGACATGGTGGACAGTTCACCATCGTTTAGTTCAGGGGGCTTCTTTGTTCTTCCGACCTGGACTATAATCTCAACAGATGCAAGTCTTACAGGTTGGGGAGCTGTGTGGGGGTCTCTGACGGCACAAGGGGTTTGGGAATCTCAGGAGGTGAGATTACCGTTCAATATTTTGAACTCCGTGCAATTTTCAGAGCTCTTCAGTCTTGGCCTCTTCTGAAGAGAGAGTTGTTCATTTGTTTTCAGATAGACAATGTCACAGCTGTGGCATACATCAATCATCAAGGAGGGACTCACAGTCCTCTGGCTATGAAAGAAGTATCTCGAATTTTGGTTTGGGCGGAATCCAGCTCCTGTCTAATCTCTGCGGTTCATATCCCAGGTATAGACAATTGGGAAGCGGATTATCTCAGTCGCCAAACGTTGCATCCGGGCGAATGGTCTCTTCACCCAGAGGTATTTCTTCAGATTGTTCAAATGTGGGAACTCCCAGAAATAGATCTGATGGCTTCTCATCTAAACAAGAAACTTCCCTGGTATCTGTCCAGATCCCGGGATCCTCGGGCGGAAGCAGTGGATACATTATCACTTCCTTGGAAGTATCATCCTGCCTATATCTTTCCGCCTCTAGTTCTTCTTCCAAGAGTATTCTCCAAGATTCTAAAGGAATGCTCGTTTGTCCTGCTGGTAGCTCCAGCATGGCCTCACAGGTTTTGGTATGCGGATCTTGTCCGGATGGCCTCTTGCCAGCTGTGGACTCTTCCGTTAAGACCAGATTTTCTGTCGCAAGGTCCTTTTTTCCATCAGGATCTCAAATCCTTAAATTTTAAGGTATGGAGTTTGAACGCTTGATTCTTGGTCAAAGAAGGTTTCTCTGACTCTGTGATTAATACTATGTGACAGGCTCGTAAATCTGTATCTAGAGAGATATATTATAGAGTCTGGAAGACTTATATTTCTTAGTGTCTTTCTCATCATTTTTTCTTGGCATTCTTTTTGAATACCGAGAATTTTTCAGTTTCTTCAGGATGGTTTAGATAAAGGTTTGTCCGCAAGTTCCTTGAAAGGACAAATCTCTGCTCTTTCTGTTCTTTTTTCACAGAAGGATTGCTAATCTTCCTGATATTTCATTGTTTTGTACAAGCTTTGGTTCGTATAAAACCTGTCATTAAGTCAATTTCTCCTCCTTGGAGTTTGAATTTGGTTCTGGGGGCTTTTCAAGCTCCTCCTTTTGAACCCAGGCATTCTTTGGTCGTTATATTACTTTCTTGGAAAGTTTTATTTCTTTTGGCCATCTCTTCTGCCAGAAGAGTCTCTGAATTATCTGCTCTTTCTTGTGAGTCTCCTTTTCTGATTTTTCATCAGGATAAGGCGGTGCTGCGAACTTCTTTTGAATTTTTTACCTAAGGTTGTGAATTCTAACAACCTTAGTAGAGAAATTGTGGTTCCTTCATTATGTCCTAATCCTATGAATTCTAAGGAGAAATCATTGCATTCTTTGGATGCTGTTAGAGCTTTGTATTATTTGTCATCTTTTCTGGTTCTAGAAAAGGCCAGAAAGCTTCTGCCATTTCTTTGGCATCTTGGTTGAAATCTTTATTTCATCATGCCTATGTCGAGTCGGGTAAAATTCCGCCTCGAAGGATTACAGTTCATTCTACTAGGTCAGTTTCTACTTCCTGGGCGTTTAGGAATGAAGCTTCGATTGATCAGATTTGCAAAGCAGCAACTTGGTCCTCTTTGCATACTTTTTCTAAATTCTACCATTTTGATGTGTTTTCTTCTTCTGAAGCAGTTTTTGGTAGAAAAGTACTTCAGGCAGTGGTTTCAGTTTGAATCTTCTGCTTATGTTTTTCATTAAACTTTATTTTGGGTGTGGATTATTTTCAGCAGGAATTGGCTGTCTTTATTTTATCCCTCCCTCTCTAGTGACTCTTGTGTGGAAAGATCCACATCTTGGGTAGTCATTATCCCATACGTCACTAGCTCATGGACTCTTGCTAATTACATGAAAGAAAACATAATTTATGTAAGAACTTACCTGATAAATTCATTTCTTTCATATTAGCAAGAGTCCATGAGGCCCGCCCTTTTTTGTGGTGGTTATGATTTTTTTGTATAAAGCACAATTATTCCAATTCCTTATTTTATATGCTTTCGCACTTTTTTCTTATCACCCCACTTCTTGGCTATTCGTTAAACTGAATTGTGGGTGTGGTGAGGGGTGTATTTATAGGCATTTAAGGTTTGGGAAACTTTGCCCCTCCTGGTAGGAATGTATATCCCATACGTCACTAGCTCATGGACTCTTGCTAATATGAAAGAAATGAATTTATCAGGTAAGTTCTTACATAAATTATGTTTTTACATTAACATCTTTTTATATATATATATCTATACACATACATATATTTAAAACTGGAAAAAAACTGTGGAATTTATAATATGAGTGACGCACTAAGGGTTTTGTGCTAAAGGTCTAATGTGGTGTTTGGTTAGCACACATGAAGTATTAGTTATCTTAAAGGGATAGTAAAGTCAAAATTAAACTTTCGTGATTCAGATAGAGCGTGTAAATTTACTCCTATGATCAATTTTTCTTCATTCTCTTGGTATCGTTATTTAAATGAAAACTTAGGAGCCGCCCTATTTGTGGTTCAGAACCTGGGTAGCACTTGCTGATTGGTGGCTACCTTTAGACACCAATCAGAAAGTGCTACCCATTTCTGAACCAAAAAGGGCCGGCTCCTCCTATGCTTCCATTTTTGCTTTTTCAAATAAATAAACCAAGAGAACAAATCAAAATTGACAATAGCAGTAAATTAGAAAGTTGCTTAAAATTACACGCTCTATCTGAATCATGAGTTTAATTTTGACTAGACTATTACTTTAAGGCACGTTATGTAAATATTGAAGAAATATTAATAATTATTAATAATTATCATAGTTACTGTAAAATATAGATATATATATTCTATTGATTAAAAAAAAATAAGTACATCTTTAATAATTATTTTCATTAATTATTAATATTTTTCAATATTTTATAATTAATAAATACATAATGTACCTTAATATAACTCATGACGGGTTAGCTCACAATAAGAATTTGTGTACTCCTGTCGGGTTTTGCGCACATAAGTCTTACAGGAGTACATTTACTCTTTCTACATTAACACTTCAAAAAAACATAGCAAGAGAACAAAATTAATTGTTGTTTAAAATTACTGCTCCTTCTCAGTTATGAAACTTTCACTTTAATGCCCCTTCAAATTTTGAGTTTCATTTCCGTTTAACTATCATTTATTAATAAATCATAAGCTTGCCTGTACTATTGTTACACTGTTAGGTAACGCTGCAGTGATTTGCTCTCATTTATACTGTCCAATGCTTATAAAAACTAGCGTCTTTATCACATTTATTGGCTTAGTCGTAGTCTTGCCTATCTAATGGGGACAGAACTAAAAATAGAGGTATTTTCTAGCAAACACAGGCAAAAATAAAAATGAATGCATATTGTAATTGTTAATTCTCCTTAATTTACTATTTTACTGGGAAATTAAATGTTGAGTTTAGTTTCCCTTTACTGGATATAGTTACACAACATGTTTAGAAACAATATATTCACTCTTCCTTTTATATATTCTTATATCTTTATACACATATATCTTCTGCCCACCCACACCTACAAGCCTTTAAGCCACGGTTTGCATACAAGGACCACTCTTGTGTTGCAGAAACTTAGAGAATTCCCCACACACTCACCTTCATAGACACATCAATCTTCTCTCCCATGAATCCCCCCCTCACATACTCAGCAAGTACCTGTCTGTTTCCCACACTATATAGTACATACAAAGATAGGCAGCCAGTATCTACTGCCTAGACACACACCAAACTGTCCTCTCTTCTATCACCACCACAGACACATACTTCACTTTTCCTTTGTCCTCTTCACCCAACAGACACATAAGAATATACTCAGGACTCTACTCCCCATCAAAAACACACACATGCAGGGGCATCATACAACTGTGCCCCACACTCAAGGCTTCATTTGCTAGATAACTCTGTTTCTCTGTTACAGATTTTGAGTCTTTGCTGCCAAACAACTTTGAGTCTGAGGGCCGAGTATTTCTTGCTCCGAGGTATTGTAAATGACAGTGTGTAACATATATTCTTTGCTCTCTACCAACTATTCACCCTGCATCTTCACCTCTCTCAATTCAGAAACCACTTCAGTAATTCTCTTTAAATAACCCCCCCCCCCCCCCATTTTTTATGGACATTGTGAATGTGCAACTCTCACAGATCTTGTCCTAATTTTTTGCCCCCTGCAAGTTATCTGACTCTCTTCCCCTTATGTCTTACCCCTCTCTCTATTGTATGCCTTCTATGTCTCCCTCCTCTTGATTCTGCCTCTTTCCCTTACCTTATCTCAATGCCACTCTTTCATTGTCTCCCCTTTTGTATGTCACCTTCCTGGTGTCCTCAAATTTGTTTGTTTTACCTATGATCCCATTCCATGCCACTCTCACTTCACTTTGAGTGTCTTTCACACTTACATCTCTTGTCTTTGTTACTTTCCATTCTCACCTCTCTTATCACTTGACCTGTGAAATTACCCTTCATCTACCCAATACCTACCCTCTTGCATATGCTTCTTTCCTGCCCCCTACCTTGTGTCTCTCTCAAACTCCCCCCGATGTTGCCTCACAGACAGTACTGCAAGGATCTGGAACAGTCTGACAATAACACAGAATTTCTAGCCAATTTCATCTCACTCATGGAGAAGGTGACTCCAGATTCCAAGCAGTGTGAGTATGATAATGTTAGTGTTGTCTAGGTTATGATACTGGGAAAGATGTATGCAAGAAGATGTACTGGTGTGGGGTTGTCAGTATAAAAAGAGAAAATACTGCCATGTGGTCTGTAGTGTGGTGTAGGGGCTGGTACAATGGTGAGGACATGGGTTGCAATGGAATGGTACTGCAGATGGGGTGCAGTGTAACAACTGTGACGCTGTGATGGAGCATAGAGTGATGGCAGTAATATGAAGGGGAATACCTGGTTGTGAGCTGGCAGTGTAATTGAGGGGGTAGTGGGAGTGGTGGGAGTGTTGAAGAATGGTACTGTGATTGGGGGGGGTGGGTGATGAAGCGGCACTGTGAAGAAGAGGTACCTTGATACAAAGGTAGAAGTGTTGGGTGGGATGGGGTTGTAGTGTTTAGGGTGTCAGTTGATAAAGGATGGCTCTAAGTTTGGGGTGGCAGTGGGGTGAGAGGATTGCATTGTGATTAAGTAGGATACTTTGTTGGGCTGGCAGTATGATGAAGCGGTGGTCACAGTGTGGTGATGGATATAAAGGGTTGAAGATGTTAATATTATATTGGGGATACTAGGTTTTTGATGGCAGTGCCATAAGGGGGATACTTTGTTGCGGAGACAATATTGGGGTGGCACTGTGATTAAGAGGATATTCTGTTGGGGGTGGCAGTGTGATAAAGTGGGACACTGGGTGATGCATAACAAGAGGTATACTGTATTGGGTTTGGAAGTGTGTAGAAAATACAGGGTTTGGCATGGCATTCTTATGAGGTATATATCGTACTGTGTTGGGGTGGCAATGTGTTGAGGGATATACTATGTTATGAGTGGAAGTGGGGTAAAGGGGTATACTGAGTTAGGGTGGCATCATGATGAGGTGAAGTACTGCTTTGAAGATGGATACTGGAATGTGGAATCTGTGGTTGTGTAATAGGTGGATGATTAGCTAGTAAGGAAGGCTCTTTATGGTAGGCAAGAGTGACTAGGATTCTTCTTTCTTACAGGCGACAGCTTCCTACTTCACAACCTGATCTTGGATGTGGGAATCACACGTGACCTGGCTGACCGTGTTTGGAAAGACAAAGACCTACTCACGTGAGGAAAATTGCCCTTTTGAGAGTCCACCAACATATAACACTAGACCTTAAATCTAAAACATGAGATTCTCTTTAGTACAGAACATGGGAGAAATTCAACACAATATATGAGACACCCAACATAGGACATGACAGAGACCACCAGACACTGGTATAAATACAGCCAATAAGACATTAAAAACTTGACACAAAAGCCTCAAATAAAGGGCAAGGGAAAGACCCAAACCCAGGTCATGAGACACAACAACAAAAGGGTAAGCACCAACCAACACTATACACTACAGGAAGATCTTTCAAGTATAATTTGAGAGACTTTGTACTCAACAAGACAAAAAGCCTGAACTCCAACACAGGACCCAAGAGAGACCAGAAAAAAAAATAAACAAGTCTACAAACCTGATGAGACTACCCAGCTTTCTTAATCAACCCATATCATTAATTTTCTGTCTTTACTTTCTTTTCAACTCAGTCAAACTTTCACCATATATATACGTCTTCCCTTCTACCCTTGTTACATTATTTTCCACTTATATATATATCCTTCTTTCCCTGTTTTCTATCTCATCTTTCCATTTTCTATATTTCAATACTGTCTCTTCATTCTCGCCCTCAATTTAACAATTCCCACTTATGTCCTTCCATTTTCATTCTAATTTTACCTTGATTTCTTTTTCTTCTACTGCTCCACAATCTATCACCCTTTTCCCAACCACTCTCTTCTTAATTCTGTACCCATCATATTTTACTTCTTCCCCTTGTTATACCGTTTATCTTTATTCTCCATGGGCCTTTTTTTATTTTTACACCTACAATACATTGTTCCTTCTCTCCGTTCATCACACAGGTATGGGCTCCTGGCTGTTTTTGCTGCAACTGATGGAGGAATAACCAGAGTTTTCCCAAACAAGTAGGTTCCATGCAGAACACAATTTAAATTTATTGTATTTAAGCTGCAAAACATACTATTTGGTTGGTATAAAGTGGTATCAGCTTCCATTTTTTACTATTCTTATGTAACATAGTTCCTCATTCAATTCTACAAGTGCGCAAACATGTTGTCAGGAATGAAATGCAACCCTAATCCTTATAGGGCTAGATTACCTATTACTGCTCCCGTTAGCATGCTAACTCTGCTTGACTTCGGCTCTTTGCACGCATCGGGTAGCACGCATATTACAGGTTGAAAGTAAATCTTTTTCGCTCAACCCGCACAAAGAGCAGAAGTTACAATACCCATACTCGCACGCTAACCCGAATCGCCATAAGCCCCCTACTCTAATAACCACTAACCTGCCGCATATCCCACCACAAAGTCCCCACAACACTATTAACCCCTCAACCACCACACCCCCACATCACAAAGTAACCTACTACTCTAT
This sequence comes from Bombina bombina, assembly GCF_027579735.1. Taxonomy (NCBI): domain Eukaryota; kingdom Metazoa; phylum Chordata; class Amphibia; order Anura; family Bombinatoridae; genus Bombina; species Bombina bombina. The sequence goes on from NC_069505.1 coordinate 385,599,518, forward strand.
TAACCCCCTAAACCGCCACAACCCCCACCGCAAAGTAACCTAACACCCCAAAAGATACTAACCTTTACTCATAAAAATTAAATCTAACATTGTACCTTTAAAAAAAAAACTTACCGGAAAAAACAACAACCTAACCTTTTAAGGTTAAAGCTAAAAAAAAACAACTACTGGAAAAAAAACAACCTACCATTACAAAAAATAAAAAACTATAATTACAGAAAACAACAAACACATTAGCAAATTAAAAAATTGTTATTACTATTCTAGAACCCCACTTTAAAAAAAAACCCACCCCAAAATAAAAAAACCTTTAATAACATTAAACTACAGCAATAGCCCTTAAAAGGGCCTTTTGTAGGGCATTGCCCTAACGTGCCTTAGCTATTTTTTTTAAATAAAATAAAAACTACACCACTCTACAATTAACTCTCCCTCCCAATAAAAGGCTATCTAAAAAAAAAAATACTCTAAAAATTGCCCTGAAAAGTGAATTTGGCTAGGTATTCTCTTCTGCTGCCCATAAAAAGAAATAAACAACCAACACTAAACCCCAAAGACGATACTCACCAAAGATGAATCCTGGTTGCGACGCTCCATCGTTATTCCGGCGGCAAGATCGCAGTGTTCTTTACACTCAAATCCATATTAGAAGTGGCGCACTGTTTAAATTACTGCGTAAACTTGCAATAATTTAAACAGCACACCACTTGTAATATGAATTTGAGCATAAAGAACACCGCAATTTTGCGATTGCGTTGAAGCTCCTACATTCTGGCCCTTAATGTTAAACAACTTGCATAACCGCTCTAACCTGATGGCATAAAAAACTTGCCACTTTTACCTTTTACTTTTTGCTAAACACATTGGGTGAGCCACTGACAAGAGGCATATATGTGCAGCCACCAATCAGCAGCTAGCTCCCAGTAGTGTATTGCTGCTTCTGAGCCTACCTAGGTATGCTTTTTTAACAAAGGGATCCCAAGAGAATGAAGTAAATTAGATAATAGAAGTAATTTGGAAAGTTTTTTTTTTTAATTGTATGCTCTATCAGGAAAAACGAAAGAAAACAATTGAGTTTCATGTCTTCAGGTTTTTAAACAATATCTTGTTTATATAATTATTAATTCTTTGTTACTTTAAGGAATTAGGGCAAGATTACAAGTGGAGCATTATTTAACACTCCCACGTTAACTGAGCTTTTTGCGCGAGTCGGTTTGCGCTCGTATTATGAGTTGAAAGTAATTTGTTTTGGCTCGTGTGCTAACCCGACACACATAAAAAGCCGAACTTACAATATTGCATGCACGATAACATATTCCCCCATAGAAGTCAATAGAGGAAAAAGTGGTGTGGGGGGGGACACACACCCTACTAGCGCACTGACCTAATTGTATATGCTCACCTGACATGAAAATATGAATATTTCACATTCCAATGTTCTTCACATAGCAGAATATGTTCTATTTATTCACAAATACATATTTCTATATATACTGTATATATCTGATGGTATTTTGGTACAATATATATTTATACCTATATAAATAGAAGATTATATATAGGTATAGATATATACAGATATATAGGAACATCTATTAAAAATACATAGAACATATTCCGCTATGTTCAGAACATTGGGATGTGAAATATTTATAGTAAATACATACTATAACACTTTGAATATAACAATTGAAGGCTTTTAAATACTGTATATGTCTTCATGTGCACAGCTAATATCAACCTGTCACTAATGGTAGTTTTCACTGGCAGATAGGTACATCTCCCACAACTGTATTTGCTGCTAAGGACTGGACTCGACACGCTTGACAAAAAATGAAATAAAACCATTTATTATTTGTTGTTATTATTAATTATATCATTATCCCATTAATCATTTACTAATTATATCGTTATGCGACTGATAATTTATTAATTATATCATTATGCCACTAATAATTTATTAATTATATAATTGATTAATTATATCATTATGCCACTAATAATGTATTATTTCATTATGCCATTAATCATTTATTAATTATATCGTTATGCCGCTAATACTTTCTTTCCTATGACATGGAGAGTCCACGACGTCATTCCAATTACTAGTGGGATATTTAACTCCTGGCCAGCAGAAGGAGGCAAAGAGCACCCCAGCAAAGCTGTTAAGTGTAACCTCCCTTACCCATAATCCCCATTCTCTTTGCCTCTGTCAATGGAGGATGTGCGAAGTTGGTGTCTGAAGATTTTAATCCTTTTATGGGTACTTTTCCCTGCAAGCAAGGATTAGGGTCTAGCTGTGTCCACGTCAATCTCTTGATTAAGAGTAGTGGTGGCTTTTAGCAGTTGAAAGGCGGCGAGGATGTCTTTGCTTTACTTTTAACACTTTGCTACCCCTTTGTAGAAAGCAAGAGTTGGTTACTATGTTCTTTTTTTTTTCTACAGGTCCATGACAGGGAGCAAAGTGCCTTCCACACCTAAGGATCAGCATCTATCATGCAGTTGGATATAAGGTACAGAAGGACAGCAGCACTTAAGCGGTTAACCCTCTTTTTCAGATACTTTTTTCCTGGGACATAATAATCCTTATTTTTTTAAGGGTTCATATGGGGACAATATATTTGACATTTAATCAGTAATGACACTTGACATTTGGATAAGGAATGTAAGGGGTTAATGGTAAAGGATATCCTTTATTATTTAACCTGTGGTTTTCTGGACAAGCATGGGCTATTAAGGGTCTTTTTTTATATCTGAGGAGGTTTTTCCTGTCCCAAGGAAGATGTCTGAAATTATTGCTCAGGAATGGGATAAGCCAGGGGTTCCTTTTTCCCCTTCCCCTGTTTTTAAGAAGATGTTTCCTGTTGCTGACTCTATTCGTGACTCATGGTGCACTGTTCCTAAAGTAGAAGGAGCAATTTCTGCTCTTGCCCAGAGAACTACTATTCCTATAGAGCATAGTTGCTCTTTTATGGCTCCAATGGATAAGAAGCTAGAGGCTTACTTAAAAAAAGATGTACATACATCAAGGATTACAGTGGCAACCTGCAGCGAGAATTGCCATAGTTGCAGGTGCAGCAACTTAATGGTGCGGTGCCTTGTCCAATCTTGTTTCAGAGGAAACTACGGTAGAGGAGATCCAAGATAGAATCAATGCCCTTAAACTAGCCAATACTTTTATCTGTGATGCAAAAATGCAGATAATTAGACTGGGAGCTAAGATGTCTAGCTTCACTGTATTAGCTCACCGACCTCTGTGGTTAAAATCTTGGTCGGCTGATGTTTCTTCAAAGGCCAAACTCTTGGATTTACCTTATAAGGGTAAAACTCTGTTTGGACCTGGTCTTGCGGAGATCATTTCTGAGATTACAGGTGGAAAGGGATCTGTCAGGTTAGGTGAAGTCCGGAATCAGACCCAAATGCTAGAATGAACTTACTAGTATAAACTAGGACCTGACCCCACAACAGCTTCTGAAAACTACGTACTCACACAGTAGTAGATGGTAGATGACTCACAAGTTTCAAAGTAAGTGTACAAGGTAACTTGATAGCAGGAGGAGTAGGGTCAGGAATAGGCGTAGTCAGACAGGCTGTGATTAGCAACTTGAAATCAGGCAGATTTGGATTTAGCAAAAGCATAGTCAGGTAAGCAGAGTCTGGCAACATGTAATCAGGGAGGTTAGGGTTAAACAATTTCGTAGTCAGGCAAGCAGAGTTTGGTAACTTGCCATCCACATTCTAGGAGTGGACAACTGGGAGGCATATTTTCTGAGCAGACAGACCTTTCATCCCGGGGAGTGGGCTCTCCATCCGGAAGTGTTCTCTCACATAACCCTAAGGTGGGGGGTTCCAGAGTTTTATCTGATGGCATCCCACCAAAACGCCAAGGTTCCAAAGAACATGTCGAGGTCAAGAGATCCTCAGGCCGTTCTGATAGATGCTCTTGCGGTTCCCTGGAGGTTTTCTCTGGCATATCTGTATCCTTCGTTTGCTCCCCTTCCACGAGTCATTGCTTGTATCAAGCAGGAGAGAGCATCGGTGATCCTAATAGCTTCTGCATGGCCTCGCAGGATCTGGTTTGCGGATCAGGTAAGAATGTCATCTTTACCTCCTTAGAGGTTACCTCAGAGGAAGGACCTTCTAATTCAGGGTCCTTTCCTCCATCGAAACCTAGATTCTCTGAAGCTGACTGCTTGGA